>NW_027308174.1:0-168781 GCF_047496885.1 Scyliorhinus torazame
ACCAGGAGCTGCAGGGGTTATACAGAGCACACGCTGGCCACGCACAGATGGGAATGTTGACCAGGAGCTGCAGGGGTTACACAGAGCACACCCTGGACACACAGAGATGGGAATGTTGACCAGGAGCTGCAGGGGTTATACAGAGCATACTCTGGCCACAGAGATGGGAATGTTGACCAGGAGATTCTGGGATTATACAGAGCGCACCCTGGCCACACAGAGATGGGAATGTTGACCAGGAGCTGCTGGGGTTATACAGAGCGCACCCTGGCCACACAGAGATGGGAATGTTGACCAGGAGCTGGAGGGGTTATACAGAGCACACCCTGGCCACACAGAGATGGGAATGTTGACCAGGAGCTTCTGGGATTATACAGAGCACACCCTGGCCACATAGAGATGGGAATGTTGACCAGGTGCTGTAGGGGTTAAACAGTGCGCACCCTGGCCACACAGAGATGGGAATGTTGACCAGGAGCTGCAGGAGTTATACAGAGGACACCCTGGCAACACACAGAAATGGGAATGTTGACCAGGAGCTGCAGGAGTTATACAGAGCACACCCTGACCACACACAGAGATGGGAATGTTGACCAGGAGCTGCAGGGGTTATACAGAGCACACCCTGGACACACAGAGAAATGGGAATGTTGACCAGGAGCTGCAGGGGTTATGCAGAGCACACTCTGGACACACAGAGATGGGAATGTTGACCAGGAGCTGCAGGTGTTATACAGAGCACACCCTGGCCACACAGAGATGGGAATGTTGACCAGGGGCTGGGGTTATACAGAGCACACCCTGGCCACACAGAGATGGGAATGTTGACCAGTAGCTGCAGGAATTATACAGAGCACACCCTGGCCATACAGAGATGGGAGAGTTGAACAGGATTTGCAGGGGTTATACAGAGCACATCCTGGCCACACAGAGAAGGGAATGTTGACCAGGATTTGCAGAGGTTATAAAGAGCACATCCTGACCACACAGTGATGGGAATGTTGACCAGGAGCTGCTGGTGTTGGACAGAGCACACCCAGGCCACACAGTGATGGGAATGTTGATCAGGAGCAGGGGTATACAGAGCACACCCTGGCCACACAATTGGGAATGTTGACAAGGAGTTGCAGGGGTTATACAGAGCACACACTGGCCACACAGAGATGGGAATGTTGACCAAGAGCTGCAGGGGTTATACAGAGCATACCCTGGCCACACACAGATGGGAATGTTGACCAGGAGCTGCTGGGGTTCGACAGAGCACACCCTGGCCACACAGTGATGGGAATGTTGACCAGGAGCAGGGGTATACAGAGCACACCCTGGCCACACAGATGGGAATGTTGAACAGGAGTTGCAGGGGTTATACAGAGGACAGCCTGACCACACAGAGGTGGGAATGTTGATCAGGAGCTGCAGGGGTATACAGAGCACACCCTGGCCACACACAGAGGTGGGAATGCAGACCAGGAGCAGGGGTTATACAGAGCACACCCTGGCCACACAGAGAAGGGAATGTTGATCAGGAGAAGGGTTTATACAGAGCACACCCTGGCCACACAGAGATGGGAATGTTGACCAGGAGATGCAGGGGTTATACAGAGTACACATTGGCCACACAGAGATGAGAATGTTGCTCAGGAGCAGGGTTTATACAGAGCACACCCTGGCCACACAGAGATGGGAATGTTGACCAGTAGATGCAAGGGTTATGCAGAGCACATCCTGGCCACACAGAGATGGGAATGTTGACCATGAGCTGCAGGGGTTATGCAGAGCACATCCTGGCCACACAGAGATGGGAATGTTGACCAGGAGCTTCAGGGGTTATACAGAGCACATCGTGGCCACACAGAGATGGGAATGTTGACCAGGAGCTGCAGGGGTTATACAGAGCACACCCTGGCCACACAGAGATGGGAATGTTGACCAGGAGCTGCAGGGGTTATGCAGAGCACACCCTGACCACACACAGATGGGAATGTTGACCAGGAGCTGCTGGGGTTAGACAGAGCACAGCCTGGCCACACAGAGATGGGAATGTTGACCAGGAGCAGGGGTGTACAGAGCACACCCTGGCCACACAGATGGGAATGTTGACCAGTAGTTGCAGGGGTTATACAGAGCACACCCTGGCCACACAGAGATGGGAATGTTGACCAGGAGCTGCAGGGGTTTTACAGAGCACACCCTGGCCACACAGAGATGGGAATGTTGACCAGGAGCTGCAGAGGTTATACAGAGCACACCCTGGCCACACAGAGATGGGAATGTTGACCAGGAGCTGCAGAGGTTATACAGAGCACACCCTGGCCACACAGAGAGGGGAATGGTGACCAGGAGCTGCAGGGGTTATACAGAACACACCCTGGCCACACAGAGATGGGAATGTTGACCAGGAGCTGCAGGGGTTATACAGAGCACACCCTGGCCACACAGAGAGGGGAATGGTGACCAGGAGCAGGGGTATACAGAGCACATCCTGGCCACACAGAGATGGGAATGTTGACCAGGAGCTGCAGGGGTTATACAGAGTACACATTGGCCACACAGAGATGAGAATGTTGCTCAGGAGCAGGGTTTATACAGAGCACACCCTGGCCACACAGAGATGGGAATGTTGACCAGTAGATGCAAGGGTTATGCAGAGCACATCCTGGCCACACAGAGATGGGAATGTTGACCATGAGCTGCAGGGGTTATGCAGAGCACATCCTGGCCACACAGAGATGGGAATGTTGACCAGGAGCTTCAGGGGTTATACAGAGCACATCGTGGCCACACAGAGATGGGAATGTTGACCAGGAGCTGCAGGGGTTATACAGAGCACACCCTGGCCACACAGAGATGGGAATGTTGACCAGGAGCTGCAGGGGTTATGCAGAGCACACCCTGACCACACAAAGGTGGGAATGTTGACCAGGAGCTGCAGGGGTTATACAGAGCACACCCTGGCCACACAGAGAAGGGAATGTTGATCAGGAGCAGGGTTTATACAGAGCAAACCCTGGCCACACAGAGATGGGCATGTTGACCAGAAGATGCAGGGGTTATACAGAGTACACATTGGCCACACAGAGATGGGAATGTTGACCAGGAGCAGAGCTTATGCAGAGCACATCCTGGCCACACAGAGATGGGAATGTTGACCAGGAGCAGGGGTTATACAGAGCACACCCTGGCCACACAGAGATGGGAATGTTGACCAGGAGATGCAGGGGTTATGCAGTGCATATCCTGGCCACACAGAGATGGGAATGTTGACCATGAGCTGCAGGGGTTATACAGAGCACACCCTGGCCACACAGAGATGGGAATGTTGACCAGGAGCAGGGGTTATGCAGAGCACATCCTGGCCACACAGAGATGGGAATGTTGACCAGGAGCTGCAGGGGTTATACAGAGCACATCGTGGCCACACAGAGATGGGAATGTTGACCAGGAGATGCAGGGGTTATACAGAGCACACCCTGGCCACACACAGAGGTGGGAATGTTGATCAGGAGCAGGGTTTATACAGAGCACACCCTGGCCACACAGAGATGGGAGTGTTGACCAGGAGCTGCAGGGGTTATACAGAGCGCCACCTGTCCTCACAGAGAAGGACATATTGACCAGGAGCTGCAGGAGTTATACAGAGCACACCCTGGCCACAGAGAGGTGGGAATGTTGACCAGGTGTTGCAGGAGTTATACAGAGCAAACCCTGGCCACACAGAGGTGGGAATGTTGACCAGGTGTTGCAGGGGTTATACAGAGCACACCCTGGCCACACAGATGGGAATGTTAACCAGGAGCTGCAGGGGTTATGCAGAGCACACTCTGGACACACAGAGATGGGAATGTTGACCAGGAGCTGCAGGTGTTATACAGAGCACACCCTGGCCACACAGAGATGGGAATGTTGACCAGGGGCTGGGGTTTACAGAGCACACCCTGGCCACACAGAGATGGGAATGTTGACCAGGTACTGGGGTTATACAGAGCACACCCTGGCGACACAGAGATGGGAATATTGACAAGGAGCAGGGGTTATACAGAGCACACCCTGCCCACCCAGAGAAGGGAATGTTGACCAGAATCTGGGGTTATACAGAGCACAACCTGGCCACACAGAGATGGGAATGTTGACCAGGAGCTGCTGGGGTTATAAAGAGCACACCCTGGCCACACAGAGATGGGAATGTTGACCAGTAGCTGCAGGAGTTATACAGAGCACACCCTGGCCATACAGAGATGGGAGAGTTGAACAGGATTTGCAGGGGTTATACAGAGCACATCCTGACCACACAGTGATGGGAATGTTGACCAGGAGCATGGGTATACAGAGCACACTCTGGCCACACACAGATGGGAATGTTGACCAGGAGCTGCTGGTGTTGGACAGAGCACACCCAGGCCACACAGTGATGGAAATGTTGACCAGGAGCAGGGGTATACAGAGCACACCCTGGCCACACAATTGGGAATGTTGACAAGGAGTTGCAGGGGTTATACAGAGCACACACTGGCCACACAGTGATGGGAATGTTGACCAGGAGCTGCAGGGGTTATACAGAGCACACCCTGGCCACACACAGATGGGAATGTTGACCAGGAGCTGCTGGGGTTCGACAGAGCATACCCTGGCCACACAGAGATGGGAATGTTGACCAGGAGCTGCTGGGGTTATACAGAGGACAGCCTGACCACACAGAGGTGGGAATGTTGACCAGGAGCTGCAGGGGTATACAGAGCACACCCTGGCCACACACAGAGGTGGGAATGCTGACCAGGAGCAGGGGTAATACAGAGCTCACCCTGGCCACACAGAGAAGGGAATGTTGATCAGGAGAAGGGTTTATACAGAGCACACCCTGGCCACACAGAGATGGGAATGTTGACCAGGAGATGCAGGGGTTATACAGAGTACACATTGGCCACACAGAGATGGGAATGTTGCTCAGGAGCAGGGTTTATACAGAGCACACCCTGGCCACACAGAGATGGGAATGTTGACCAGTAGATGCAAGGGTTATGCAGAGCACATCCTGGCCACACAGAGATGGGAATGTTGACCATGAGCTGCGGGGGTTATACAGAGCACACCCTGGCCACACAGAGATGGGAATGTTGACCAGGAGCAGGGATTATGTAGAGCACATCCTGGCCACACAGAGATGGGAATGTTGACCAGGAGCTTCAGGGGTTATACAGAGCACATCGTGGCCACACAGAGATGGGAATGTTGACCAGGAGATGCAGGGGTTATACAGAGCACACCCTGGCCACACACAGATGGGAATGCTGACCAGGTGCTGCTGGGGTTAGACAGAGCACACCCTGGCCACACAGAGATGGGAATGTTGACCAGGAGTTGCAGGGGTTATTCAGAGCACACCCTGACCACACAAAGGTGGGAATGTTGACCAGGAGCTGCAGGGGTTATACAGAGCACACCCTGGCCACACAGAGAAGGGAATGTTGATCAGGAGCAGGGTTTATACAGAGCAAACCCTGGCCACACAGAGATGGGCATGTTGACCAGAAGATGCAGGGGTTATACAGAGTACACATTGGCCACACAGAGATGGGAATGTTGACCAGGAGCAGAGCTTATGCAGAGCACATCCTGGCCACACAGAGATGGGAATGTTGACCAGGAGCAGGGGTTATACAGAGCACACCCTGGCCACACAGAGAAGGGAATGTTGATCAGGAGCAGGGTTTATACAGAGAACACCCTGGCCACACAGAGATGGGAATGTTGACCAGGAGATGCAGGGGTTATGCAGTGCATATCCTGGCCACACACAGATGGGAATGTTGACCAGGCACTGCAGGGGTTATACAGAGCACCCCCTGGCCACACAGAGATGGGAATGTTGACCAGGAGCAGGGGTTATGCAGAGCACATCCTGGCCACACAGAGATGGGAATGTTGACCAGGAGCTGCAGGGGTTATACGGAGCACATCGTGGCCACACAGAGATGGGAATGTTGACCAGGAGATGCAGGGGTTATACAGAGCACACCCTGGCCACACACAGAGGTGGGAATGTTGATCAGGAGCAGGGTTTATACAGAGCGCCACCTGTCCTCACAGAGAAGGACATATTGACCAGGAGCTGCAGGAGTTATACAGAGCACACCCTGGCCACAGAGAGGTGGGAATGTTGACCAGGTCTTGCAGGGGTTATACAGAACATACCCTGGCCACACAGAGATGGGAATGTTGACCAGGAGCTGCAGAGGTTATACAGAGCACACCCTGGCCACACAGAGATGGGAATGTTGACGAGGAGCTGCAGGGGTTATACAGAGCGCCACCTGTCCTCACAGAGAAGGACATATAGACCAGGAGTTGCAGGAGTTATACAGAGCACACCCTGGCCTCACAGAGAAGGACATGTTGACCAGGAGCTGCAGGAGTTATACAGAGCACACCCTGGCCACACAGAGGTGGGAATGTTGACCAGGTGTTGCAGGGGTTATACAGAACACACCCTGGCCACACAGAGATGGGAATGTTGACCAGGAGCTGCAGGGGTTATACAGAGCACACTCTGGCCACACAGAGATGGGAATGTTGACCAGGAGCTGCAGGAGTTATACAGAGCACATCCTGGCCACACACACAGATGGGAATGTTGACCAGGAGCTGCAGGGTATATACAGAGCACATCCTGGCCACACAGAGAAGGGAATGTTGACCAGGAGCGGCAGGGGTATACAGAGCACACCCTGGACACACACAGAGATGGGAATGTTGACCAGGTGCTGCAGTGGTTATACAGTGCGCACGCTGTCCACACACAGATGGGAGTGTTGACCAGGAGCTGCTGAGGTTATACAGAGCACACCCTGGACACACGCACAGATGGGAATGTTGACCAGGAGATGCAATGGTTATGCAGTGCATATCCTGGCCACACAGAGATGGGAATGTTGACCATGAGCTGCAGGGGTTATACAGAGCACACCCTGGCCACACAGAGATGGGAATGTTGACCAGGAGCAGGGGTTATGCAGAGCACATCCTGGCCACACAGAGATGGGAATGTTGACCAGGAGCTGCAGGGGTTATACAGAGCACACCCTGGCCACACAGAGATGGGAATGTTGACCAGGAGCAGGGGTTATACAGAGCACACCCTAACCACACAAAGAAGGGAATGTTGATCAGGAGCAGGGTTTATACAGAGCACACCCTGGTCACACAGAGATGGGAATGTTGACCAGGAGCAGGGGTTATGCAGAGCACATCCTGGCCACACAGAGATGGGAATGTTGACCAGGAGCTGCAGGGGTTATACAGAGCACATCGTGGCCACACAGAGATGGGAATGTTGACCAGGAGATGCAGGGGTTATACAGAGCACACCCTGGCCACACACAGAGGTGGGAATGTTGATCAGGAGCAGGGTTTATACAGAGCGCCACCTGTCCTCACAGAGAAGGACATCTTGACCAGGAGCTGCAAGGGTTATACAGAGCACACCCTGGTCACACAGAGATGGGAATGTTGACCAGGAGCTGCAGGAGTTATACAGAGCACACCCTGGCCACAGAGAGGTGGGAATGTTGACCAGGTGTTGCAGGGGTTATACAGAACATACCCTGGCCACACAGAGATGGGAATGTTGACCAGGAGCTGCAGAGGTTATACAGAGCACAACCTGGCCACACAGAGATGGGAATGTTGACGAGGGGCTGCAGTGGTTATACAGAGCGCCACCTGTCCTCACAGAGAAGGACATATTGACCAGGAGTTGCAGGATTTATACAGAGAACACCCTGGCCTCACAGAGAAGGACATGTTGACCAGGAGCTGCAGGAGTTATACAAAGCACACCATGGCCACACTGAGGTGGGAATGTTGACCAGGTGTTGCAGGGGTTATACAGAACACACCCTGGCCACACAGAGATGGGAATGTTGACCAGGAGCTGCAGGGGTTATACAGAGCACACCCTGGCCACACAGAGATGGGAATGTTGACCAGGAGCTGCAGGAGTTATACAGAGCACATCCTGGCCACACACACAGATGGGAATGTTGACCAGGAGCTGCAGGGTATATACAGAGCACATCCTGGCCACACAGAGAAGGGTATGTTGACCAGGAGCTGCAGGGGTATACAGAGCACACCCTGGACACACACAGAGATGGGAATGTTGACCAGGTGCTGAAGGGGTTATACAGTGCGCACGCTGTCCACACACAGATGGGAGTGTTGACCAGGAGCTGCTGAGGTTATACAGAGCACACCCTGGACACACACACAGGTGGAAATGTTGACCAGGAGCTGCAGGGGTTTTACAGAGCACACCCTGGACACACAGATGGGAACGTTGACCAGCAGCTGCAGGAGATATACAGAGCACACCCTGGACACACACACAGATGGGAATGTTGACCAGGAGCTGCAGGGGTTATACAGAGCACAACCTGGCCACACAGAAATGGGAATATTGACCAGGAGCTGCAGGTGTTATACAGAGCACACCCTGGCCACACAGAGATGGGAATGTTGACCAGGAGCTGCAGGGGTTATACAGAGCGCCACCTGGCCTCACCGAGAAGGACATGTTGACCAGGAGCTGCAGGAGTTATACAGAGCACACCCTGGCCACACAGAGATGGGAATGTTGACCAGGAGCAGAGCTTATGCAGAGCACATCCTGGCCACACAGAGATGGGAATGTTGACCAGGAGCTGCAGGGGTTATACAGAGCACACCCTGGCCACACAGAGAAGGGAATGTTGACCAGGAGCAGGGGTTATACAGAGCACACCCTGGCCACACAGAGAAGGGAATGTTGATCAGGAGCAGGGTTTATACAGAGAACACCCTGGCCACACAGAGATGGGAATGTTTACCAGGAGATGCAGGGGTTATGCAGAGCACACCCTGGCCACACAGAGATGGGAATGTTGACCAGGAGCAGGGGTTATGCAGAGCACATCCTGGCCACACAGAGATGGGAATGTTGACCAGGAGCTGCAGGGGTTATACAGAGCACATCGTGGCCACACAGAGGTGGGAATGTTGATCAGTAGCAGGGTTTATACAGAGCACACCCTGGCCACACAGAGATGGGAGTGTTGACCAGGAGCTGCAGGGGTTATACAGAGCACACCCTGGCCACAGAGAGGTGGGAATGTTGACCAGGTGTTGCAGGGGTTATACAGAGCACACCCTGGCCACACAGAGGTGGGAATGTTGACCAGGTTGCAGGGGTTATACAGAACATACCCTGGCCACACAGAGATGGGAATGTTGACCAGGAGCTGCAGGGGTTATACAGAGCACACCCTGGCCACACAGAGATGGGAATGTTGACCAGGAGCTGCAGGGGTTATACAGAGCAAATCCTGGCCACACACAGATGGGAATGTTGACCAGGAGCTGCTGGTGTTGGACAGAGCACACCCAGGCCACACAGTGATGGGAATGTTGACCAGGAGCAGGGGTATACAGAGCACACCCTGGCCACACAATTGGGAATGTTGACAAGGAGTTGCAGGGGTTATACAGAGCACACACTGGCCACACAGAGATGGGAATGTTGACCAGGAGCTGCAGGGGTTATACAGAGCACACCCTGGCCACACACAGATGGGAATGTTGACCAGGAGCTGCTGGGGTTCGACAGAGCACACCCTGGCCACACAGAGATGGGAATGTTGACCAGGAGCAGGGGTATACAGAGCACACCCTGGCCACACAGATGGGAATGTTGACCAGGAGTTGCAGGGGTTATACAGAGGACAGCCTGACCACACAGAGGTGGGAATGTTGACCAGGAGCTGCAGAGGTTATACAGAGCACAACCTGGCCACACAGAGATGGGAATGTTGCTCAGGAGCAGGGTTTATACAGAGCACACCCTGCCCACCCAGAGAAGGGAATGTTGACCAGGATCTGGGGTTATACAGAGCACAACCTGGCCACACAGAGATGGGAATGTTGACCAGGAGCTGCTGGGGTTATAAAGAGCACACCCTGGCCACATAGAGATGGGAATGTTGACCAGTAGCTGCAGGAGTTATACAGAGCACACCCTGGCCATACAGAGATGGGAGAGTTGAACAGGATTTGCAGGGGTTATACAGAGCACATCCTGGCCACACAGAGAAGGGAATGTTGACCAGGATTTGCAGAGGTTATAAAGAGCACATCCTGACCACACAGTGATGGGAATGTTGACCAGGAGCATGGGTATACAGAGCACTCTCTGGCCACACACAGATGGGAATGTTGACCAGGAGCTGCTGGTGTTGGACAGAGCACACCCAGGCCACACAGTGATGGGAATGTTGACCAGGAGCAGGGGTATACAGAGCACACCCTGGCCACACAATTGGGAATGATGACAAGGAGTTGCAGGGGTTATACAGAGCACACCCTGGCCACACAGAGGTGGGAATGTTGACCAGGTGTTGCAGGGGTTATACAGAACACACCCTGGCCACACAGAGATGGGAATGTTGACCAGGAGCTGCAGGGGTTATACAGAGCACACCCTTTCCACACAGAGATGGGAATGTTGACCAGGAGCTGCAGGAGTTATACAGAGCACATCCTGGCCACACACACAGATGGGAATGTTGACCAGGAGCTGCAGGGTATATACAGAGCACATCCTGGCCACACAGAGAAGGGAATGTTAACCAGGAGCTGCAGGGGTATACAGAGCACACCATGGACACACACAGAGATGGGAATGTTGACCAGGTGTTGCAGTGGTTATACAGTGCGCACGCTGTCCACACACAGATGGGAGTGTTGACCAGGAGCTGCTGAGGTTATACAGAGCACACCCTGGACACACGCACAGATGGAAATGTTGACCAGGAGCGGAAGGGGTTTTACAGAGCACACCCTGGACACACAGATGGGAACGTTGACCAGCAGCTGCAGGAGATATACAGAGCACACCCTGGACACACACACAGATGGGAATGTTGACCAGGAGCTGCAGGGGTTATACAGAGCACAACCTGGCCACACAGAAATGGGAATATTGACCAGGAGCTGCAGGAGTTATACAGAGCACACCCTGGCCACACAGAGATGGGAATGTTGACCAGGAGCTGCAGGGGTTATACAGAGCGCCACCTGGCCTCACCGAGAAGGACATGTTGACCAGGAGCTGCAGGAGTTATACAGAGCACACCCTGGCCACACAGAGATGGGAATGTTGACCAGGAGCAGAGCTTATGCAGAGCACATCCTGGCCACACAGAGATGGGAATGTTGACCAGGAGCTGCAGGGGTTATGCAGAGCACACCCTGGCCACACAGAGAAGGGAATGTTGACCAGGAGCAGTGGTTATACAGAGCACACCCTGGCCACACAGAGAAGGGAATGTTGATCAGGAGCAGGGTTTATACAGAGAACACCCTGGCCACACAGAAATGGGAATGTTTACCAGGAGATGCAGGGGTTATGCAGAGCACACCCTGGCCACACAGAGATGGGAATGTTGACCAGGAGCAGGGGTTATGCAGAGCACATCCTGGCCACACAGAGATGGGAATGTTGACCAGGAGCTGCAGGGGTTATACAGAGCACATCGTGGCCACGCAGAGATGGGAATGTTGACCAGGAGATGCAGGGGTTATACAGAGCACACCCTGGCCACACACAGAGGTGGGAATGTTGATCAGGAGCAGGGTTTATACAGAGCACACCCTGGCCACACAGAGATGGGTGTGTTGACCAGGAGCTGCAGGGGTTATACAGAGCACACCCTGGCCACAGAGAGGTGGGAATGTTGACCAGGTGTTGCAGGGGTTATACAGAGCACACCCTGGCCACACAGAGGTGTGAATGTTGACCAGGTGTTGCAGGGGTTATACAGAACATACCCTGGCCACACAGAGATGGGAATGTTGACCAGGAGCTGCAGGGGTTATACAGAGCACACCCTGCCCACCCAGAGAAGGGAATGTTGACCAGGATCTGGGGTTATACAGAGCACAACCTGACCACACAGAGATGGGAATGTTGACCAGGAGCTGCTGGGGTTATAAAGAGCACACCCTGGCCACATAGAGATGGGAATGTTGACCAGTAGCTGCAGCAGTTATACAGAGCACACCCTGGCCATACAGAGATGGGAGAGTTGAACAGGATTTGCAGGGGTTATACAGAGCACATCCTGGCCACACAGAGAAGGGAATGTTGACCAGGATTTGCAGAGGTTATAAAGAGCACGTCCTGACCACACAGTGATGGGAATGTTGACCAGGAGCATGGGTATACAGAGCACACTCTGGCCACACACAGATGGGAATGTTGACCAGGAGCTGCTGGTGTTGGACAGAGCACACCCAGGCCACACAGAGATGGAAATGTTGACCAGACGTTGCAGTGGTTATACAGAGCACACCCTGGCCACACAGAGATGGGAATGTTGACCAGTAGATGCAAGGGTTATGCAGAGCATATCCTGGCCACACAGAGATGGGAATGTTGACCATGAGCTGCGGGGGTTATACAGAGCACACCCTGGCCACACAGAGATGGGAATGTTGACCAGGAGCAGGGGTTATGTAGAGCACATCCTGTCCACACAGAGATGGGAATGTTGACCAGGAGCTTCAGGGGTTATACAGAGCACATCGTGGCCACACTGAGATGGGAATGTTGACCAGGAGATGCAGGGGTTATACAGAGCACACCCTGGCCACACACAGATGGGAATGCTGACCAGGTGCTGCTGGGGTTAGACAGAGCACTCCCTGGCCACACAGAGATGGGAATGTTGACCAGGAGTTGCAGGGGTTATTCAGAGCACACCCTGACCACACAAAGGTGGGAATGTTGACCAGGAGCTGCAGGGGTTATACAGAGCACACCCTGGCCACACAGAGAAGGGAATGTTGATCAGGAGCAGGGTTTATACAGAGCAAACCCTGGCCACACAGAGATGGGCATGTTGACCAGAAGATGCAGGGGTTATACAGAGTGCACATTGGCCACACAGAGATGGGAATGTTGACCAGGAGCAGAGCTTATACAGAGCACATCCTGGCCACACAGAGATGGGAATGTTGACCAGGAGCAGGGGTTATACAGAGCACACCCTGGCCACACAGAGATGGGAATGTTGACCAGGAGCAGGGGTTATACAGAGCACACCCTGGCCACACAGAGATGGGAATGTTGACCAGGAGATGCAGGGGTTATGCAGTGCATATCCTGGCCACACACAGATGGGAATGTTGACCAGGCGCTGCAGGGGTTATACAGAGCACCCCCTGGCCACACAGAGATGGGAATGTTGACCAGGAGCAGGGGTTATGCAGAGCACATCCTGGCCACACAGAGATGGGAATGTTGACCAGGAGCTGCAGGGGTTATACAGAGCACATCGTGGCCACACAGAGATGGGAATGTTGACCAGGAGATGCAGGGGTTATACAGAGCACACCCTGGCCACACACAGAGGTGGGAATGTTGATCAGGAGCAGGGTTTATACAGAGCGCCACCTGTCCTCACAGAGAAGGACATATTGACCAGGAGCTGCAGGAGTTATACAGAGCACACCCTGGCCACACAGAGATGGGAATGTTGACCAGTAGATGCAAGGGTTATGCAGAGCATATCCTGGCCACACAGAGATGGGAATGTTGACCATGAGCTGCGGGGGTTATACAGAGCACACCCTGGCCACACAGAGATGGGAATGTTGACCAGGAGCAGGGGTTATGTAGAGCACATCCTGTCCACACAGAGATGGGAATGTTGACCAGGAGCTTCAGGGGTTATACAGAGCACATCGTGGCCACACTGAGATGGGAATGTTGACCAGGAGATGCAGGGGTTATACAGAGCACACGCTGGCCACACACAGATGGGAATGCTGACCAGGTGCTGCTGGGGTTAGACAGAGCACTCCCTGGCCACACAGAGATGGGAATGTTGACCAGGAGTTGCAGGGGTTATTCAGAGCACACCCTGACCACACAAAGGTGGGAATGTTGACCAGGAGCTGCAGGGGTTATACAGAGCACACCCTGGCCACACAGAGAAGGGAATGTTGATCAGGAGCAGGGTTTATACAGAGCAAACCCTGGCCACACAGAGATGGGCATGTTGACCAGAAGATGCAGGGGTTATACAGAGTACACATTGGCCACACAGAGATGGGAATGTTGACCAGGAGCAGAGCATATACAGAGCACATCCTGGCCACACAGAGATGGGAATGTTGACCAGGAGCAGGGGTTATACAGAGCACACCCTGGCCACACAGAGATGGGAATGTTGACCAGGAGCAGGGGTTATACAGAGCACACCCTGGCCACACAGAGATGGGAATGTTGACCAGGAGATGCAGGGGTTATGCAGTGCATATCCTGGCCACACACAGATGGGAATGTTGACCAGGCGCTGCAGGGGTTATACAGAGCACCCCCTGGCCACACAGAGATGGGAATGTTGACCAGGAGCAGGGGTTATGCAGAGCACATCCTGGCCACACAGAGATGGGAATGTTGACCAGGAGCTGCAGGGGTTATACAGAGCACATCGTGGCCACACAGAGATAGGAATGTTGACCAGGAGATGCAGGGGTTATACAGAGCACACCCTGGCCACACACAGAGGTGGGAATGTTGATCAGGAGCAGGGTTTATACAGAGCGCCACCTGTCCTCACAGAGAAGGACATATTGACCAGGAGCTGCAGGAGTTATACAGAGCACACCCTGGCCTCACAGAGAAGGACATGTTGACCAGGAGTTGCAGGTGTTATACAGAGCACACCCAGGCCACACAGAGGTGGGAATGTTGACCAGGTGTTGCAGGGGTTATACAGAACACACCCTGGCCACACAGAGATGGGAATGTTGACCAGGAGCTGCAGGGGTTATACAGAGCACACTCTGGCCACACAGAGATGGGAATGTTGACCAGGAGCTGCAGGAGTTATACAGAGCACATCCTGGCCACACACACAGATGGGAATGTTGACCAGGAGCTGCGGGGTATATACAGAGCACATCCTGGCCACACAGAGAAGGGAATGTTGACCAGGAGCTGCAGGGGTATACAGAGCACACCCTGGACACACACAGAGATGGGAATGTTGACCAGGTGCTGCAGTGGTTATACAGTGCGCACGCTGTCCACACACAGATGGGAGTGTTGACCAGGAGCTGCTGAGGTTATACAGAGCACACCCTGGACACACGCACAGATGGGAATGTTGACCAGGAGATGCAGGGATTATGCAGTGCATATCCTGGCCACACAGAGATGGGAATGTTGACCATGAGCTGCAGGGGTTATACAGAGCACACCCTGGCCACACAGAGATGGGAATGTTGACCAGGAGCAGGGGTTATGCAGAGCACATCCTGGCCACACAGAGATGGGAATGTTGACCAGGAGCTGCAGGGGTTATACAGAGCACACCCTGGCCACACAGAGATGGGAATGTTGACCAGGAGCAGGGGTTATACAGAGCACACCCTGGCCACACAGAGAAGGGAATGTTGATCAGGAGCAGGGTTTATACAGAGCACACCCTGGTCACACAGAGATGGGAATGTTGACCAGGAGATGCAGGGGTTATGCAGTGCATATCCTGGCCACACACAGATGGGAATGTTGACCAGGCGCTGCAGGGGTTATACAGAGCACCCCCTGGCCACACAGAGATGGGAATGTTGACCAGGAGCAGGGGTTATGCAGAGCACATCCTGGCCACACAGAGATGGGAATGTTGACCAGGAGCTGCAGGGGTTATACAGAGCACACCCTGGACACACACAGAGGTGGGAATGTTGATCAGGAGCAGGGTTTATACAGAGCGCCACCTGCCCTCACAGAGAAGGACATATTGACCAGGAGCTGCAAGAGTTATACAGAGCACATCCTGGCCACAGAGAGGTGGGAATGTTGACCAGGTGTTGCAGGGGTTATACAGAACATACCCTGGCCACACAGAGATGGGAATGTTGACCAGGAGCTGCAGAGGTTACACAGAGCACACCCTGGCCACACAGAGATGGGAATGTTGACGAGGAGCTGCAGGGGTTATACAGAGCACACCCTGGCCACACAGAGATGGGAATGTTGACGAGGAGCTGCAGGGGTTATACAGAGCACACCCTGGCCACACAGAGATGGGAATGTTGACCAGGAGCTGCAGGGGTTATACAGAGCGCCACCTGTCCTCACAGAGAAGGAAATATTGACCAGGAGTTGCAGGATTTATACAGAGCACACCCTGGCCTCACAGAGAAGGACATGTTGACCAGGAGCTGCAGGAGTTATACAGAGCACACCCTGGCCACACAGAGGTGGGAATGTTGACCAGGAGCTGCAGGGGTTATACAGAGCACACCCTGGCCACACAGAGATGGGAATGTTGACCAGGAGCTGCAGGAGTTATACAGAGCACATCCTGGCCACACACACAGATGGGAATGTTGACCAGGAGCTGCAGGGTATATACAGAGTACATCCTGGCCACACAGAGAAGGGAATGTTGACCAGGAGCTGCAGGGGTATACAGAGCACACCCTGGACACACACAGAGATGGGAATGTTGACCAGGTGCTGCAGTGGTTATACAGTGCGCACGCTGTCCACACACAGATGGGAGTGTTGACCAGGAGCTGCTGAGGTTATACAGAGCACACCCTGGACACACGCACAGATGGAAATGTTGACCAGGAGCTGCAGGGGTTTTACAGAGCACACCCTGGACACACAGATGGGAATGTTGACCAGCAGCTGCAGGAGATATAGAGAGCACACCCTGGACACACACACAGATGGGAATGTTGACCAGGAGCTGCAGGGGTTATACAGAGCACAACCTGGCCACACAGAAATGGGAATATTGATCAGGAGCTGCAGGAGTTATACAGAGCACACCCTGGCCACACAGAGATGGGAATGTTGACCAGGAGCTGCAGGGGTTATACAGAGCGCCACCTGGCCTCACCGAGAAGGACATGTTGACCAGGAGCTGCAGGAGTTATACAGAGCACACCCTGGCCACACAGAGATGGGAATGTTGACCAGGAGCAGAGCTTATGCAGAGCACATCCTGGCCACACAGAGATGGGAATGTTGACCAGGAGCTGCAGGGGTTATACAGAGCACACCCTGGCCACACAGAGAAGGGAATGTTGACCAGGAGCAGGGGTTATACAGAGCACACCCTGGCCACACAGAGAAGGGAATGTTGATCAGGAGCAGGGTTTATACAGAGAACACCCTGGCCACACAGAGATGGGAATGTTGACCAGGAGATGCAGGGGTTATGCAGAGCACACCCTGGCCACACAGAGATGGGAATGTTGACCAGGAGCAGGGGTTATGCAGAGCACATCCTGGCCACACAGAGATGGGAATGTTGACCAGGAGCTGCAGGGGTTATACAGAGCACATCGTGGCCACACAGAGATGGGAATGTTGACCAGGAGATGCAGGGGTTATACAGAGCACACCCTGGCCACACACAGAGGTGGGAATGTTGATCAGGAGCAGGGTTTATACAGAGCACACCCTGGCCACACAGAGATGGGAGTGTTGACCAGGAGCTGCAGGGGTTATACAGAGCACACCCTGGCCACAGAGAGGTGGGAATGTTGACCAGGTGTTGCAGGGGTTATACAGAGCACACCCTGGCCACACAGAGGTGGGAATATTGACCAGGTGTTGCAGGGGTTATACAGAACATACCCTGGCCACACAGAGATGGGAATGTTGACCAGGAGCTGCAGGGGTTATACAGAGCACACCCTGGCCACACAGAGATGGGAATGTTGACCAGGAGCTGCAGGGGTTATACAGAGCACATCCTGGCCACACACAGATGGGAATGTTGACCAGGAGCTGCTGGTGTTGGACAGAGCACACCCAGGCCACACAGTGATGGGAATGTTGACCAGGAGCAGGGGTATACAGAGCACACCCTGGCCACACAATTGGGAATGTTGACAAGGAGTTGCAGGGGTTATACAGAGCACACACTGGCCACACAGAGATGGGAATGTTGACCAGGAGCTGCAGGGGTTATACAGAGCACACCCTGGCCACACACAGATGGGAATGTTGAACAGGAGCTGCTGGGGTTCGACAGAGCACACCCTGGCCACACAGTGATGGGAATGTTGACCAGGAGCAGGGGTATACAGAGCACACCCTGGCCACACAGATGGGAATGTTGACCAGGAGTTGCAGGGGTTATACAGAGGACAGCCTGACCACACAGAGGTGGGAATGTTGACCAGGAGCTGCAGGGGTATACATAGCACACCCTGGCCACACACAGAGGTGGGAATGCTGACCAGGAGCAGGGGTAATACAGAGCTCACCCTGGCCACACAGAGAAGGGAATGTTGATCAGGAGAAGGGTTTATACAGAGCACACCCTGGCCACACAGAGATGGGAATGTTGACCAGGAGATGCAGGGGTTATACAGCGTACACATTGGCCACACTGAGATGGGAATGTTGCTCAGGAGCAGGGTTTATTCAGAGCACACCCTGGCCACACAGAGATGGGAATGTTGACCAGTAGATGCAAGGGTTATGCAGAGCACATTCTGGCCACACAGAGATGGGAATGTTGACCATGAGCTGCGGGGGTTATACAGAGCACACCCTGGCCACACAGAGATGGGAATGTTGACCAGGAGCAGGGGTTATGCAGAGCACACCCTGGCCACACAGAGATGGGAATGTTGACCAGGAGATGCAGGGGTTATGCCGTGCATATCCTGGCCACACAGAGATGGGAATGTTGACCAGGAGCTTCAGGGGTTATACAGAGCACATCGTGGCCACACAGAGATGGGAATGTTGACCAGGAGCTGCAGGGGTTATACAGAGCACACCCTGGCCACACAGAGATGGGAATGTTGACCAGGAGCAGGGGTATACAGAGCACACCCTGGCCACACAGATGGGAATGTTGACCAGGAGTTGCAGGGGTTATGCAGAGCACACCCTGGCCACACAGAGATGGGAATGTTGACCAGGAGCAGGGGTTATACAGAGCACACCCTGGCCACACAGAGGTGGGAATGTTGACCAGGTGTTGCAGGGGTTATACAGAACATACCCTGGCCACACAGAGATGGGAATGTTGACCAGGAGCTGCAGGGGTTATACAGAGCACACCCTGGCCACACAGAGATGGGAATGTTGACCAGGAGCTGCAGGGGTTATACAGAGCACATCCTGGCCACACACAGATGGGAATGTTGACCAGGAGCTGCTGGTGTTGGACAGAGCACACCCAGGCCACACAGTGATGGGAATGTTGACCAGGAGCAGGGGTATACAGAGCACACCCTGGCCACACAATTGGGAATGTTGACAAGGAGTTGCAGGGGTTATACAGAGCACACACTGGCCACACAGAGATGGGAATGTTGACCAGGAGCTGCAGGGGTTATACAGAGCACACCCTGGCCACACACAGATGGGAATGTTGAACAGGAGCTGCTGGGGTTCGACAGAGCACACCCTGGCCACACAGTGATGGGAATGTTGACCAGGAGCAGGGGTATACAGAGCACACCCTGGCCACACAGATGGGAATGTTGACCAGGAGTTGCAGGGGTTATACAGAGGACAGCCTGACCACACAGAGGTGGGAATGTTGACCAGGAGCTGCAGGGGTATACATAGCACACCCTGGCCACACACAGAGGTGGGAATGCTGACCAGGAGCAGGGGTAATACAGAGCTCACCCTGGCCACACAGAGAAGGGAATGTTGATCAGGAGAAGGGTTTATACAGAGCACACCCTGGCCACACAGAGATGGGAATGTTGACCAGGAGATGCAGGGGTTATACAGAGTACACATTGGCCACACTGAGATGGGAATGTTGCTCAGGAGCAGGGTTTATTCAGAGCACACCCTGGCCACACAGAGATGGGAATGTTGACCAGTAGATGCAAGGGTTATGCAGAGCACATTCTGGCCACACAGAGATTGGAATGTTGACCATGAGCTGCGGGGGTTATACAGAGCACACCCTGGCCACACAGAGATGGGAATGTTGACCAGGAGCAGGGGTTATGCAGAGCACACCCTGGCCACACAGAGATGGGAATGTTGACCAGGAGATGCAGGGGTTATGCAGTGCATATCCTGGCCACACAGAGATGGGAATGTTGACCAGGTGTTGCAGGGGTTATACAGAGCACACCCTGGCCACACAGAGGTGGGAATGTTGACCAGGTGTTGCAGGGGTTATACAGAACATACCCTGGCCACACAGAGATGGGAATGTTGACCAGGAGCTGCAGGGGTTATACAGAGCACACCCTGGCCACACAGAGATGGGAATGTTGACCAGGAGCTGCAGGGGTTATACAGAGCACATCCTGGCCACACACAGATGGGAATGTTGACCAGGAGCTGCTGGTGTTGGACAGAGCACACCCAGGCCACACAGTGATGGGAATGTTGACCAGGAGCAGGGGTATACAGAGCACACCCTGGCCACACAATTGGGAATGTTGACAAGGAGTTGCAGGGGTTATACAGAGCACACACTGGCCACACAGAGATGGGAATGTTGACCAGGAGCTGCAGGGGTTATACAGAGCACACCCTGGCCACACACAGATGGGAATGTTGAACAGGAGCTGCTGGGGTTCGACAGAGCACACCCTGGCCACACAGTGATGGGAATGTTGACCAGGAGCAGGGGTATACAGAGCACACCCTGGCCACACAGATGGGAATGTTGACCAGGAGTTGCAGGGGTTATACAGAGGACAGCCTGACCACACAGAGGTGGGAATGTTGACCAGGAGCTGCAGGGGTATACATAGCACACCCTGGCCACACACAGAGGTGGGAATGCTGACCAGGAGCAGGGGTAATACAGAGCTCACCCTGGCCACACAGAGAAGGGAATGTTGATCAGGAGAAGGGTTTATACAGAGCACACCCTGGCCACACAGAGATGGGAATGTTGACCAGGAGATGCAGGGGTTATACAGAGTACACATTGGCCACACTGAGATGGGAATGTTGCTCAGGAGCAGGGTTTATTCAGAGCACACCCTGGCCACACAGAGATGGGAATGTTGACCAGTAGATGCAAGGGTTATGCAGAGCACATTCTGGCCACACAGAGATGGGAATGTTGACCATGAGCTGCGGGGGTTATACAGAGCACACCCTGGCCACACAGAGATGGGAATGTTGACCAGGAGCAGGGGTTATGCAGAGCACACCCTGGCCACACAGAGATGGGAATGTTGACCAGGAGATGCAGGGGTTATGCAGTGCATATCCTGGCCACACAGAGATGGGAATGTTGACCAGGAGCTTCAGGGGTTATACAGAGCACATCGTGGCCACACAGAGATGGGAATGTTGACCAGGAGCTGCAGGGGTTATACAGAGCACACCCTGGCCACACAGAGATGGGAATGTTGACCAGGAGCAGGGGTATACAGAGCACACCCTGGCCACACAGATGGGAATGTTGACCAGGAGTTGCAGGGGTTATGCAGAGCACACCCTGGCCACACAGAGATGGGAATGTTGACCAGGAGCAGGGGTTATACAGAGCACACCCTGGCCACACAGAGGTGGGAATGTTGACCAGGTGTTGCAGGGGTTATACAGAACATACCCTGGCCACACAGAGATGGGAATGTTGACCAGGAGCTGCAGGGGTTATACAGAGCACACCCTGGCCACACAGAGATGGGAATGTTGACCAGGAGCTGCAGGGGTTATACAGAGCACATCCTGGCCACACACAGATGGGAATGTTGACCAGGAGCTGCTGGTGTTGGACAGAGCACACCCAGGCCACACAGTGATGGGAATGTTGACCAGGAGCAGGGGTATACAGAGCACACCCTGGCCACACAATTGGGAATGTTGACAAGGAGTTGCAGGGGTTATACAGAGCACACACTGGCCACACAGAGATGGGAATGTTGACCAGGAGCCGCAGGGGTTATACAGAGCACACCCTGGCCACACACAGATGGGAATGTTGAACAGGAGCTGCTGGGGTTCGACAGAGCACACCCTGGCCACACAGTGATGGGAATGTTGACCAGGAGCAGGGGTATACAGAGCACACCCTGGCCACACAGATGGGAATGTTGACCAGGAGTTGCAGGGGTTATACAGAGGACAGCCTGACCACACAGAGGTGGGAATGTTGACCAGGAGCTGCAGGGGTATACATAGCACACCCTGGCCACACACAGAGGTGGGAATGCTGACCAGGAGCAGGGGTAATACAGAGCTCACCCTGGCCACACAGAGAAGGGAATGTTGATCAGGAGAAGGGTTTATACAGAGCACACCCTGGCCACACAGAGATGGGAATGTTGACCAGGAGATGCAGGGGTTATACAGAGTACACATTGGCCACACTGAGATGGGAATGTTGCTCAGGAGCAGGGTTTATTCAGAGCACACCCTGGCCACACAGAGATGGGAATGTTGACCAGTAGATGCAAGGGTTATGCAGAGCACATTCTGGCCACACAGAGATGGGAATGTTGACCATGAGCTGCGGGGGTTATACAGAGCACACCCTGGCCACACAGAGATGGGAATGTTGACCAGGAGCAGTGGTTATGCAGAGCACACCCTGGCCACACAGAGATGGGAATGTTGACCAGGAGATGCAGGGGTTATGCAGTGCATATCCTGGCCACACAGAGATGGGAATGTTGACCAGGAGCTTCAGGGGTTATACAGAGCACATCGTGGCCACACAGAGATGGGAATGTTGACCAGGAGCTGCAGGGGTTATACAGAGCACACCCTGGCCACACAGAGATGGGAATGTTGACCAGGAGCAGGGGTATACAGAGCACACCCTGGCCACACAGATGGGAATGTTGACCAGGAGTTGCAGGGGTTATACAGAGCACACCCTGGCCACACAGAGAAGGGAATGTTGATCAGGAGCAGGGTTTACACAGAGCACACCCTGGCCACACAGAGATGGGAATGTTGACCAGGAGATGCAGGGGTTATGCAGTGCATATCCTGGCCACACAGAGATGGGAATGTTGACCAGGAGATGCAGGGGTTATACAGAGCACATCCTGGCCACACAGAGATGGGAATGTTGACCAGGAGCAGGGGTTATGCAGAGCACATCCTGGCCACACAGAGATGGGAATGTTGACCAGGAGCTGCAGCGGTTATACAGAGCACATCGTGGCCACACAGAGATGGGAATGTTGACCAGGAGATGCAGGGGGTATACAGAGCACACCCTGGCCACACACAGAGGTGGGAATGTTGATCAGGAGCAGGGTTTATACAGAGCACACCCTGGCCACACAGAGATGGGAGTGTTGACCAGGAGCTGCAGGGGTTATACAGAGCGCCACCTGTCCTCACAGAGAAGGACATATTGACCAGGAGCTGCAGGAGTTATACAGAGCACACCCTGGCCACAGAGAGGTGGGAATGTTGACCAGGTGTTGCAGGGGTTATACAGAGCAAACCCTTGCCACACAGAGGTGGGAATGTTGACCAGGAGATGCAGGGGTTATACAGAGCACACCCTGGCCACACACTAGGTGGGAATGTTGATCAGGAGCAGGGTTTATACAGAGCACACCCTGGCCACACACAGATGGGAATGTTGACCAGGCGCTGCAGGGGTTATACAGAGCGCCACCTCTCCTCACAGAGATGGGAATGTTGACCAGGAGCAGGGGTATACAGAGCACACCCTGGCCACACAGATGGGAATGTTGACCAGGAGTTGCAGGGGTTATTCAGAGCACACCCTGACCACACAAAGGTGGGAATGTTGACCAGGAGCTGCAGGGGTTATACAGAGCACACCCTGGCCACACAAAGGTGGGAATGTTGACCAGGTGCTGCAGGGGTTATACAGAGCACACCCTGGCCACACAGAGAAGGGAATGTTGATCAGGAGCAAGGTTTATACAGAGCACACCCTGACCACACAAAGGTGGGAAAGTTGACCAGGAGCTGCAGGGGTTATACAGAGCAAACCCTGGCCACACAGAGATGGGCATGTTGACCAGGAGCTGCAGGGGTTATACAGAGCACACCCTGGCCACACAGAGATGGGAATGTTGACCAGAAGATGCAGGGGTTATACAGAGTACACATTGGCCACACAGAGATGGGAATGTTGACCAGGAGCAGAGCTTATGCAGAGCACATCCTGGCCACACAGAGATGGGAATGTTGACCAGGAGCTGCAGGGGTTATACAGAGCACACCCTGGCCACACAGAGAAGGGAATGTTGACCAGGAGCAGGGGTTATACAGAGCACACCCTGGCCACACAGAGAAGGGAATGTTGATCAGGAGCAGGGTTTATACAGAGCACACCCTGGCCACACAGAGATGGGAATGTTGACCAGAAGATGCAGGGGTTATACAGAGTACACATTGGCCACACAGAGATGGGAATGTTGCTCAGGAGCAGGGTTTATACAGAGCACACCCTGGCCACACAGAGATGGGAATGTTGACCATGAGCTGCGGGGGTTATACAGAGCACACCCTGGCCACACAGAGATGGGAATGTTGACCAGGAGCAGGGGTTATGCAGAGCACATCCTGGCCACACAGAGATGGGAATGTTGACCAGGAGCTTCAGGGGTTATACAGAGCACATCGTGGCCACACAGAGATGGGAATGTTGACCAGGAGCTGCACGGGTTATACAGAGCACACCCTGGCCACACAGAGATGGGAATGTTGACCAGGAGCTGCAGGGGTTATACAGAGCACACCCTGGCCACACAGAGAAGGGAATGTTGACCAGAAGATGCAGGGGTTATACAGAGTACACATTGGCCACACAGAGATGGGAATGTTGACCAGGAGCAGAGCTTATGCAGAGCACATCCTGGCCACACAGAGATGGGAATGTTGACCAGGAGCTGCAGGGGTTATACAGAGCACACCCTGGCCACACAGAGAAGGGAATGTTGACCAGGAGCAGGGGTTATACAGAGCACACCCTGGCCACACAGAGAAGGGAATGTTGACCAGGAGCAGGGTTTATACAGAGCACACCCTGGCCACACAGAGATGGGAATGTTGACCAGGAGATGCAGGGGTTATGCAGTGCATATCCTGGCCACACAGAGATGGGAATGTTGACCATGAGCTGCAGGGGTTATACAGAGCACACCCTGGCCACCCAGAGATGGGAATGTTGACCAGGAGCAGGGGTTATGCAGAGCACATCCTGGCCACACAGAGATGGGAATGTTGACCAGGAGCTGCAGGGGTTATACAGAGCGCCACCTGTCCTCACAGAGAAGGACATATTGACCAGGAGCTGCAGGAGTTATACAGAGCACACCCTGGCCACAGAGAGGTGGGAATGTTGACCAGGTGTTGCAGGGATTATACAGAGCACACCCTGGCCACACACAGGTGTGAATGTTGACCAGGTGTTGCAGGGGTTATGCAGAACATACCCTGGCCACACAGAGATGGGAATGTTGACCAGGAGCTGCAGGGGTTATACAGAGCACACCCTGGCCACACACAGATGGGAATGTTGACCAGGTGCTGCAGGGGTTATACAGAGCACACACTGGCCACACAGAGATGGGAATGTTGACCAGGAGCTGCAGGAGTTATACAGAGCACACCCTGGCCACACAGAGGTGGGAATGTTGACCAGGTGTTGCAGGGGTTATACAGAACACACCCTGGCCACACAGAGATGGGAATGTTGACCAGGAGCTGCAGGGGTTATACAGAGCACACCCTGGCCACACAGAGATGGAAATGTTGACCAGAAGCTGCAGGAGTTATACAGAGCACATCCTGGCCACACACACAGATGGGAATATTGACCAGGAGCTGCAGGGGATATACAGAGCACATCCGGGCCACACAGAGAAGGGAATGTTGACCAGGAGCTGCAGGGGTATACAGAGCACACCCTGGACACACACAGAGATGGGAATGTTGACCAGGTGCTGCAGTGGTTATACAGTGCGCACGCTGTCCACACACAGATGGGAGTGTTGACCAGGAGCTGCTGAGGTTATACAGAGCACACCCTGGACACACGCACAGATGGAAATGTTGACCAGGAGCTGCAGGGGTTATACAGAGCACACCCCTGGCCACACAGAAATGGGAATATTGACCAGGAGCTGCAGGAGTTATACAGAGCGCAACCTGGCCACACAGAGATGGGAATGTTGACCAGGAGCTGCAGGAGTTATACAGAGCATACCCTGGGCACACACAGATGGGAATGTTCACCAGGAGCTGCAGGGGTTATACAGAGCGCCACCTGGCCTCACCGAGAATGACATATTGACCAGGAGCTACAGGAGTTATACAGAGCACACCCTGGCCACACAGAGATGGGAATGTTGACCATAGCTGCAGGGGTTATACAGAGCACACCCTGGCCACACAGAGATGGGAATGTAGAGCAGGAGCTGCAGGGGTTATACAGAGCACACCCTGGCCCCACAGAGATGGAAATGTTGACCAGGAGCTGCAAGAGTTATACAGTGCACACCCTGGCCACACAGAGACGGGAATGTTGACCAGGAGCTGCTGGGGTTATACAGAGCACACCCTGGCCACACACACAGATGGGAATGTTGACCAGGAGCTGCAGGGGATATACAGAGCACATCCTGGCCACACAGAGATGGGAATGTTGACCAGGAGCTGCAGGGGTTATACAGAGCACACCCTGGCCACACACAGATGGGAATGTTGACCAGGTGTTGCAGGAGTTATACAGAGCAGAACCTGGCCACACAGAGATGGGAATGTTGACCAGGAGCTGCAGGAGTCATACAGACCATACCCTGGGCACACACAGATGGGAATGTTGACCAGGAGCTGCTGGGGTTACACAGAGCACACCCTGGCCACACAGAGGTGGGAATGTTGACCAGGTGTTGCAGAGGTTATACAGAACACACCCTGGCCACACAGAGATGGGAATGTTGACCAGGAGCTGCAGGGGTTAAACAGAGCACACACTGGCCACACAGAGATGGGAATGTTGACCAGGAGCTGCAGGAGATATACAGAGCACATCTTGGCCACACACACAGATGGGAATGTTGACCAGGAGCTGCAGGGGTTATACAGAACACACCCTGGCCACACAGAGATGGGAATGTTGACCAGGAGCTGCAGGGGTTAAACAGAGCACACACTGGCCACACAGAGATGGGAATGTTGACCAGGAGCTGCAGGGGATACACAGAGCACATCCTGGCCACACAGAGAAGGGAATGTTGACCAGGAGCTGCAGGGTTATACAGAGCACACCCTGGACACACACAGAGATGGGAATGTTGACCAGGTGCTGCAGTGGTTATACAGTGTGCACGCTGTCCACACACAGATGGGAGTGTTGACCAGGAGCTCCTGGGGTTATACGGAGCACACCCTGGGCACACGCACAGATGGAAATGTTGACCAGGAGCTGCAGGGGTTTTACAGAGCACACCCTGCACACACGGATGGGAATGTTGACCAGGAGCTGCAGGAGATATACAGAGCACACCCTGGACACACACACAGATGGGAATGTTGACCAGGAGCTGCAGGGGTTATAAAGAGCACAACCTGGCCACACAGAAATGGGAATATTGACCAGGAGCTGCAGGAGTTATACAGAGCACACCCTGGGCACACAGAGATGGGAATGTTGACCAGGAGCTGCAGGAGTTATAGAGAGCATACCCTGGGCACACACAGATGGGAATGTTGACCAGGAGCTGCAGGGGTTATACAGAGCGCAACCTGGCCTCCGAGAGAAGGACATGTTGACCAGGAGCTGAAGGATTATACAGAGCACACCCTGGCCACACAGAGATGGGAATGTAGAGCAGGAGCTGCAGGGGTTATACAGAGCACACCCTGGCCACACAGACATGGGAATGTTGACCAGGAGCTGCAGGAGTTATACACAGCACATACTGGCCACACACAGAGATGGGAATGTTAACCAGGAGCTGCAGTGGTTACATAGGGCACACCCTGGCCACACAGAGATGGGAATGTTGACCAGGAGCTGCAGGAGTTATAGAGAGCATACCCTGGGCACACACAGATGGGAATGTTGACCAGGAGCTGCAGGGGTTATACAGAGCGCAACCTGGCCTCCGAGAGAAGGACATGTTGACCAGGAGCTGAAGGATTATACAGAGCACACCCTGGCCACACAGAGAAGGGAATGTTGACCAGGATTTGCAGAGGTTTACAGAGCACATCCTGACCACACAGTGATGGGAATGTTGACCAGGAGCATGGGTATACAGAGCACACTCTGGCCACACACAGATGGGAATGTTGACCAGGAGCTGCTGGTGTTAGACAGAGCACACCCTGGCCACACAGAGATGGGAATGTTGACCAGGATTTGCAGAGGTTTACAGAGCACACCCAGGCCACACAGTGATGGGAATGTTGACCAGGAGCAGGGGTATACAGAGCACACCCTGGCCACACAAATGGGAATGTTGACAAGGAGTTGCAGGGGTTATACAGAGCACACACTGGCCACACAGAGAAGGGAATGTTGACCAGGAGCTGCAGGAGTTATACAGAGCACACACTGGCCACACTGAGATGGGAATGTTGACCAGGAGCTGCAGGGGTTATACAGAGCACACACTGGCCACACACAGATGGGAATGTTGACCAGGAGCTGCCGGGATTCGACAGAGCACACCCTGGCCACACAGCGATGGGAATGTTGACCAGGAGCAGGGGTGTACAGAGCACACCCTGGCCACACAGATGGGAATGTTGACCAGGTGTTGCAGGGGTTGTACAGAGCACACCCTGGCCACACAGATGGGAATGTTGACCAGGAGTTGCAGGGGTTATACAGAGCACACCCTGGCCACACAGTGATGGGAATGTTGACCAGGAGCAGGGGTGTACAGAGCACACCCTGGCCACACAGATGGGAATGTTGACCAGGAGTTGCAGGGGTTATACAGAGCACACCCTGGCCACACAGAGGTGGGAATGTTGACTAGGAGCAGGGGTAATACAGAGCACACCCTGGCCACACAGAGAAGGGAATGTTGATCAGGAGAAGGGGTTATACAGAGCACACCCTGGCCACACAGAGATGGGAATGTTGACCAGGAGATGCAGGGGTTATACAGAGTACACATTGGCCACACAGAGATGGGAATGTTGACCAGGAGCAGAGGTTATGCAGAGCACACCCTGGCCACACACAGATGGGAATGCTGACCAGGTGCTGCTGGGGTTAGACAGAGCACACCCTGGCCACACAGAGATGGGAATGTTGACCAGGAGCAGGGGTATACAGAGCACACCCTGGCCACACAGATGGGAATGTTGACCAGGAGTTGCAGGGGTTACACAGAGCACACCCTGACCACACAGAGGTGGGAATGTTGACCAGGAGCTGCAGGGGTTATACAGAGCACACCCTGGCCACACAGAGAAGGGAATGTTGATCAGGAGCAGGGTTTATACAGAGCAAACCCTGTCCACACAGAGATGGGAATGTTCACCAGGAGATGCAGGGGTTATACAGAGTACACATTGGCCACACAGAGATGGGAATGTTGACCAGGAGCAGGGGTTATACAGAGCACACCCTGGCCACACAGAGAAGGGAATGTTGATCAGGAGCAGAGTTCATACAGAGCACACCCTGGCCACGCAGAGAAGGGAATGTTGACCAGGAGCAGGGGTTAAACAGAGCACACCCTGGTCATACAGAGAAGGGAATGTTGATCAGGAGCAGAGTTTATACAGAGCACACCCTGGTCATACAGAGATGGGAATGTTGACCAGGAGATGCAGGGGTTATACAGAGCACACCCTGGCCACACAGAGATGGGAATGTTGACCAGCAGCAGGGGTTATGCAGAGCACATCCTGGCCACACAGAGATGGGAATGTTGACCAGGAGCTGCAGGGGTTATACAGAGCACATCGTGGCCACACAGAGATGGGAATGTTGACCAGGAGATGCAGGGGTTATACAGAGCACACCCTGGCCACACACAGAGGTGGGAATGTTGACCAGGAGCAGGGGTCATACAGAGCACACCCTGGCCACACAGAGAAGGGAATGTTGATCAGGAGCAGGGTTTATACAGAGCACACCCTGGCCACACAGAGATGGGCGTGTTGACCAGGTGCTGCAGGGGTTATACAGATCGCCACCTGTCCTCACAGAGAAGGACTTATTGACCAGGAGCTGCAGGAGTTATACAGAGCACACCCTGGCCACACAGAGATGGGAATGTTGACCAGGTGTTGCAGGGGTTATACAGAGCACACCCTGGCCACACAGAGGTGGGAATGTTGACCAGGTGTTGCAGGGGTTATATAGAACACACCCTGGCCACACAGAGATGGGAATGTTGACCAGGAGCTGCAGGGGTTATACAGAGCACACCCTGGCCACACAGAGATGGGAATGTTGACCAGGAGCTGCAGGGGTTATACAGAGCGCCACCTGTCCTCACAGAGAAGGACATATTGACCAGGAGCTGCAGGAGTTATACAGAGCACACCCTGGCCACACAGAGGTGGGAATGTTGACCAGGTGTTGCAGGGGTTTTACAGAACACACCCTGGCCACACAGAGATGGGAATGTTGACCAGGAGCTGCAGGGGTTATACAGAGCACACCCTGGCCACACAGAGATGGGAATGTTGACCAGGAGCTGCAGGAGTTATACAGAGCACATCCTGGCCACACACACAGATGGGAATGTTGACCAGGAGCTGCAGGGGATATACAGAGCACATCCTGCCCACACAGAGAAGGGAATGTTGACCAGGAGCTGCAGGGGCATACAGAGCACACCCTGTCCACACACAGAGATGGGAATGTTGACCAGGTGCTGCAGTGGTTATACAGTGCACACGCTGTCCACACACAGATGGGAATGTTGACCAGGAGCTGGGGTTATACAGAGCACACCCTGGCGACACAGAGATGGGAATATTGACAAGGAGCAGGGGTTATACAGAGCACACCCTGCCCACACAGAGAAGGGAATGTTGACCAGGATCTGGGGTTATACAGAGCACAACCTGGCCACACAGAGATGGGAATGTTGACCAGGAGCTGCTGGGGTTATGCAGAGCACACCCTGGCCACACAGAGATGGGAATGTCGACCAGGAGCTGCAGTGGTTATACAGAGCACACCCTGACCACACAGAGATGGGAATGTTGACCAGGAGCTGCAGGGGTTATACAGAGCACACCCTGGCCACACAGAAATGGGAATATTGACCAGGAGCTGCAGGAGTTATACAGAGCACACCCTGGGCACACAGAGATGGGAATGTTGACCAGGAGCTGCAGGAGTTATAGAGAGCATACCCTGGGCACACACAGATGGGAATGTTGACCAGGAGCTGCAGGGGTTATACAGAGCGCAACCTGGCCTCCGAGAGAAGGACATGTTGACCAGGAGCTGAAGGATTATACAGAGCACACCCTGGCCACACAGAGATGGGAATGTAGAGCAGGAGCTGCAGGGGTTATACAGAGCACACCCTGGCCACACAGACATGGGAATGTTGACCAGGAGCTGCAGGAGTTATACACAGCACATACTGGCCACACACAGAGATGGGAATGTTAACCAGGAGCTGCAGTGGTTACATAGGGCACACCCTGGCCACACAGAGATGGGAATGTTGACCAGGAGCTGCAGGAGTTATAGAGAGCATACCCTGGGCACACACAGATGGGAATGTTGACCAGGAGCTGCAGGGGTTATACAGAGCGCAACCTGGCCTCCGAGAGAAGGACATGTTGACCAGGAGCTGAAGGATTATACAGAGCACAGCCTGGCCACACAGAGAAGGGAATGTTGACCAGGATTTGCAGAGGTTTACAGAGCACATCCTGACCACACAGTGATGGGAATGTTGACCAGGAGCATGGGTATACAGAGCACACTCTGGCCACACACAGATGGGAATGTTGACCAGGAGCTGCTGGTGTTAGACAGAGCACACCCTGGCCACACAGAGATGGGAATGTTGACCAGGATTTGCAGAGGTTTACAGAGCACACCCAGGCCACACAGTGATGGGAATGTTGACCAGGAGCAGGGGTATACAGAGCACACCCTGGCCACACAAATGGGAATGTTGACAAGGAGTTGCAGGGGTTATACAGAGCACACACTGGCCACACAGAGAAGGGAATGTTGACCAGGAGCTGCAGGAGTTATACAGAGCACACACTGGCCACACTGAGATGGGAATGTTGACCAGGAGCTGCAGGGGTTATACAGAGCACACACTGGCCACACACAGATGGGAATGTTGACCAGGAGCTGCCGGGATTCGACAGAGCACACCCTGGCCACACAGTGATGGGAATGTTGACCAGGAGCAGGGGTGTACAGAGCACACCCTGGCCACACAGATGGGAATGTTGACCAGGTGTTGCAGGGGTTGTACAGAGCACACCCTGGCCACACAGATGGGAATGTTGACCAGGAGTTGCAGGGGTTATACAGAGCACACCCTGGCCACACAGTGATGGGAATGTTGACCAGGAGCAGGGGTGTACAGAGCACACCCTGGCCACACAGATGGGAATGTTGACCAGGAGTTGCAGGGGTTATACAGAGCACACCCTGGCCACACAGAGGTGGGAATGTTGACTAGGAGCAGGGGTAATACAGAGCACACCCTGGCCACACAGAGAAGGGAATGTTGATCAGGAGAAGGGGTTATACAGAGCACACCCTGGCCACACAGAGATGGGAATGTTGACCAGGAGATGCAGGGGTTATACAGAGTACACATTGGCCACACAGAGATGGGAATGTTGACCAGGAGCAGAGGTTATGCAGAGCACACCCTGGCCACACACAGATGGGAATGCTGACCAGGTGCTGCTGGGGTTAGACAGAGCACACCCTGGCCACACAGAGATGGGAATGTTGACCAGGAGCAGGGGTATACAGAGCACACCCTGGCCACACAGATGGGAATGTTGACCAGGAGTTGCAGGGGTTACACAGAGCACACCCTGACCACACAGAGGTGGGAATGTTGACCAGGAGCTGCAGGGGTTATACAGAGCACACCCTGGCCACACAGAGAAGGGAATGTTGATCAGGAGCAGGGTTTATACAGAGCAAACCCTGTCCACACAGAGATGGGAATGTTCACCAGGAGATGCAGGGGTTATACAGAGTACACATTGGCCACACAGAGATGGGAATGTTGACCAGGAGCAGGGGTTATACAGAGCACACCCTGGCCACACAGAGAAGGGAATGTTGATCAGGAGCAGAGTTTATACAGAGCACACCCTGGCCACGCAGAGAAGGGAATGTTGACCAGGAGCAGGTGTTAAACAGAGCACACCCTGGTCATACAGAGAAGGGAATGTTGATCAGGAGCAGAGTTTATACAGAGCACACCCTGGTCATACAGAGATGGGAATGTTGACCAGGAGATGCAGGGGTTATACAGAGCACACCCTGGCCACACAGAGATGGGAATGTTGACCAGCAGCAGGGGTTATGCGGAGCACATCCTGGCCACACAGAGATGGGAATGTTGACCAGGAGCTGCAGGGGTTATACAGAGCACATCGTGGCCACACAGAGATGGGAATGTTGACCAGGAGATGCAGGGGTTATACAGAGCACACCCTGGCCACACACAGAGGTGGGAATGTTGACCAGGAGCAGGGGTCATACAGAGCACACCCTGGCCACACAGAGAAGGGAATGTTGATCAGGAGCAGGGTTTATACAGAGCACACCCTGGCCACACAGAGATGGGCGTGTTGACCAGGTGCTGCAGGGGTTATACAGATCGCCACCTGTCCTCACAGAGAAGGACTTATTGACCAGGAGCTGCAGGAGTTATACAGAGCACACCCTGGCCACACAGAGATGGGAATGTTGACCAGGTGTTGCAGGGGTTATACAGAGCACACCCTGGCCACACAGAGGTGGGAATGTTGACCAGGTGTTGCAGGGGTTATATAGAACACACCCTGGCCACACAGAGATGGGAATGTTGACCAGGAGCTGCAGGGGTTATACAGAGCACACCCTGGCCACACAGAGATGGGAATGTTGACCAGGAGCTGCAGGGGTTATACAGAGCGCCACCTGTCCTCACAGAGAAGGACATATTGACCAGGAGCTGCAGGAGTTATACAGAGCACACCCTGGCCACACAGAGGTGGGAATGTTGACCAGGTGTTGCAGGGGTTTTACAGAACACACCCTGGCCACACAGAGATGGGAATGTTGACCAGGAGCTGCAGGGGTTATACAGAGCACACCCTGGCCACACAGAGATGGGAATGTTGACCAGGAGCTGCAGGAGTTATACAGAGCACATCCTGGCCACACACACAGATGGGAATGTTGACCAGGAGCTGCAGGGGATATACAGAGCACATCCTGCCCACACAGAGAAGGGAATGTTGACCAGGAGCTGCAGGGGCATACAGAGCACACCCTGTCCACACACAGAGATGGGAATGTTGACCAGGTGCTGCAGTGGTTATACAGTGCACACGCTGTCCACACACAGATGGGAATGTTGACCAGGAGCTGGGGTTATACAGAGCACACCCTGGCGACACAGAGATGGGAATATTGACAAGGAGCAGGGGTTATACAGAGCACACCCTGCCCACACAGAGAAGGGAATGTTGACCAGGATCTGGGGTTATACAGAGCACAACCTGGCCACACAGAGATGGGAATGTTGACCAGGAGCTGCTGGGGTTATGCAGAGCACACCCTGGCCACACAGAGATGGGAATGTCGACCAGGAGCTGCAGTGGTTATACAGAGCACACCCTGACCACACAGAGATGGGAATGTTGACCAGGAGCTGCAGGGGTTATACAGAGCACACCCTGGCCACACAGAGATGGGAATGTTGACCAGGAGCAGGGGTTATACAGAGCACACTCTGGCCACACAGAGAAGGGAATGTTGACCAGGATTTGCAGAGGTTATACAGAGCACATCCTGACCACACAGTGATGGGAATGTTGACCAGGAGCATGGGTATACAGAGCACACTCTGGCCACACACAGATGGGAATGTTGACCAGGAGCTGCTGGTGTTAGACAGAGCACACCCAGGCCTTACAGTGATGGGAATGTTGACCAGGAGCAGGGGTTATACAGAGCACACTCTGGCCACACAGAGAAGGGAATGTTGACCAGGATTTGCAGAGGTTATACAGAGCACATCCTGACCACACAGTGATGGGAATGTTGACCAGGAGCATGGGTATACAGAGCACACTCTGGCCACACACAGATGGGAATGTTGACCAGGAGCTGCTGGTGTTAGACAGAGCACACCCAGGCCTTACAGTGATGGGAATGTTGACCAGGAGGAAGGGTATACAGAGCACACCCTGGCCACACAGAGATGGGAATGTTGACCAGGAGCTGCAGGGGTTACACAGAGCACATCGTGGCCACACAGAGATGGGAATGTTGACCAGGAGATGCAGGGGTTATACAGAGCACACCCTGGCCACACACAGATGGGAATTCTGACCAGGTGCTGCTGGGGTTAGACAGAGCACACCCTGGCCACACAGAGATGGGAATGTTGACCAGGAGCAGGGGTATACAGAGCAAACCCTGGCCACACAGATGGGAATGTTGACCAGGAGTTGCAGTGGTTATACAGAGCACATCCTGACCACACAGAGATGGGAATGTTGACCAGGAGCTGCAGTGGTTATACAGAGCACACCCTGGCCACACACAGAGGTGGGAAAGTTGACCAGGAGCAGGGTTTATACAGAGCACACCCTGGCCACACAGAGAAGGGAATGTTGACCAGGATTTGCAGAGGTTTACAGAGCACATCCTGACCACACAGTGATGGGAATGTTGACCAGGAGCATGGGTATACAGAGCACACCCTGGCCACACAGAGATGGGAATGTTGACCAGGAGCTGCAGGGGTTATACAGAGCACGTTCTGGCCATACACAGATGGGAATGTTGACCAGGAGCTGCTGGTGTTAGACAGAGCACACCCAGGCCACACAGTGATGGGAATGTTGACCAGGAGCAGGGGTGTGCAGAGCACACCCTGGCCACACAGATGGGAATGTTGACTAGGAGTTGCAGGGGTTATACAGAGCACACCCTGACCACACAGAGATGGGAATGTTGACCAGGAGCTGCAGGGGTATACAGAGCACACCCTGGCCACACACAGAGGTGGGAATGTTGACCAGGAGCAGGGGTAATACAGAGCACACCCTGGCCACACAGAGAAGGGAATGTTGATCAGGAGAAGGGTTTATACAGAGCACACCCTGGCCACACAGAGATGGGAATGTTGACCAGGAGATGCAGGGGTTATACAGAGTACACATTGGCCACACAGAGATGGGAATGTTGACCAGGAGCAGAGGTTATGCAGAGCACATCCTGGCCACACAGAGATGGGAATGTTGACCATGAGCTGCGGGGGTTATACAGAGCACACCCTGGCCACACAGAGATGCGAATGTTTACCAGGAGCAGGGGTTATGCAGGGCACATCCTGGCCACACAGAGATGGGAATGTTGACCAGGAGCTGCAGGGGTTATACAGAGCACGTCGTGGCCACACAGAGATGGGAATGTTGACCAGGAGATGCAGGGGTTAGACAGAGCACACCCTGGCCACACACAGATGGGAATGCTGACCAGGTGCTGCTGGGGTTAGACAGAGCACACCCTGGACACACGCACAGATGGAAATGTTGACCAGGAGCTGCAGGGGTTTTACAGAGCACACCCTGGACACACAGATGGGAATGTTGACCAGCAGCTGCAGGAGATATACAGAGCACACCCTTGACACACACACAGATGGGAATGTTGACCAGGAGCTGCAGGGGTTATACAGAGCACAACCTGGCCACACAGAAATGGGAATATTGACCAGGAGCTGCAGGAGTTATACAGAGCGCAACGTGGCCACACAGAGATGGGAATGTTGACCAGGTGCTGCAGTGGTTATACAGTGCGCACGCTGTCCACACACAGATGGGAGTGTTGACCAGGAGCTGCTGAGGTTATACAGAGCACACCCTGGCCACACAGAGATGGGAATGTTCACCATAGCTGCAGGGGTTATACAGAGCACACCCTGGCCACACAGAGGTGGGAATGTTGACCAGGAGCTGCAGGGATTATAGAGAGCACACCCTGGCCACACAGAGATGGGAATGTTGACCAGGAGCTGCAGGAGTTATACAGAGCACATCCTGGCCACACACAGAGATGGGAATGTAGAGCAGGAGCTGCAGGGGTTATACAGAGCACACCCTGGCCACACAGAGATGGGCATGTTGACCAGGAGATGCAGGAGTTATACAGAGCACACCCTGGCCACACAGAGAAGGGAATGTTGATCAGGAGCAGGGTTTATACAGAGCAAACCCTGGCCACACAGATATGGGCATGTTGACCAGGAGGTGCAGGTGTTATACAGAGTACACATTGGCCACACAGAGATGGGAATGTTGACCAGGAGCAGAGGTTATGCAGAGCACATCCTGGCTACACAGAGATGGGAATGTTGACCAGGAGCTGCAGGGGTTATACAGAGCACACCCTGGCCACACAGAGAAGGGAATGTTGACCAGGAGCAGGGGTTACACAGAGCAAACCCTGGCCACACAGAGAAGGGAATGTTGATCAGGAGCAGGGTTTATACAGAGCACACCCTGGCCACACAGAGATGGGAATGTTGACCAGGAGATGCAGGGGTTATGCAGTGCATATCCTGGCCACACAGAGATGGGAATGTTGACCATGAGCTGCAGGGGTTAAACAGAGCACACCCTGGCCACACAGAGATGGGAATGTTGACAGGAGCAGGGGTTATGCAGAGCACATCCTGGCCACACAGAGATGGGAATGTTGACCAGAAGCTGCAGGGGTTATACAGAGCCCATCGTGGCCACACAGAGATGGGAATGTTGACCAGGAGCAGGGTTTATACAGAGCACACCCTGGCCACACAGAGATGGGAGTGTTGACCAGGAGGTGCAGGGGTTAAACAGAGTACACATTGGCCACACAGAGATGGGAATGTTGACCAGGAGCAGAGGTTATGCAGAGCACATCCTGGCTACACAGAGATGGGAATGTTGACCAGGAGCTGCAGGGGTTACACAGAGCACACCCTGGCCACACAGAGATGGGAATGTTGACCAGGAGATGCAGGGGTTACACAGAGCACACCCTGGCCACACAGAGAAGGGAATGTTGATCAGGAGCAGGGTTTATACAGAGCACACCCTGGCCACACAGAGATGGGAATGTTGACCAGGAGATGCAGGGGTTCTGCAGTGCATATCCTGGCCACACAGAGATGGGAATGTTGACCATGAGCTGCAGGGGTTATACAGAGCACACCCTGGCCACACAGAGATGGGAATGTTGACCAGGAGCAGGGGTTATGCAGAGCACATCCTGGCCACACAGAGATGGGAACGTTGACCAGAAGCTGCAGGGGTTATACAGAGCCCATCGTGGCCACACAGAGATGGGAATGTTGACCAGGAGCAGGGTTTATACAGAGCACACCCTGGCCACACAGAGATGGGAGTGTTGACCAGGAGCTGCAGGGGTTATACAGAGCGCCACCTGTCCTCACAGTGAAGGACATATTGACCAGGAGTTGCAGGAGTTATACAGAGCACACCCTGGCCACAGAGAGGTGGGAATGTTGACCAGGTGTTTCAGGGGTTATACAGAGCACACCCTGGCCCCATAGAGGTGGGAATGTTGACCAGGTGTTGCAGGGGTTATCCAAAACACATCCTGGCCACACAGAGATGGGAAAGTTGACCAGGAGCTGCAGGGGTTATACAGAGCACACCCTGGCCACACAGAGATGGGAATGTTGACCAGGAGCTGCAGGAGTTATATAGAACACATCCTGGCCACACACACAGATGGGAATGTTGACCAGGAGCTGCAGGGGATATACAGAGCACATCCTGGCCACACAGAGAAGGGAATGTTGACCAGGAGCCGCAGGGGTTATACAGTGCGCACGCTGTCCACACACAGATGGGAGTGTTGACCAGGAGCTGCTGAGGTTATACAGAGCACACCCTGGCCACACAGAGATGGGAATGTTGACCAGGAGCTGCAAGAGTTATACAGAGCACACCCTAGCCACACAGAGACGGGAATGTTAACCAGGAGCTACTGGGGTTATACAGAGCACACCCTGGCCACACACACAGATGGGAATGTTGACCAGGAGCTGCAGGGGATATACAGAGCACATCCTGGCCACACAGAGATGGGAATGTTGACCAGGAGTTGCAGGAGTTATACAGAGCACAACCTGGCCACACAGAGATGGGAATGTTGACCAGGAGCTGCAGGAGACATACAGAGCATACTCTGCGCACACACAGAGGTGGGAATGTTGACCAGGAGCAGGGGTCATACAGAGCACACCCTGGCCACACAGAGAAGGGAATGTTGATCAGGAGCAGGGTTTATACAGAGCACACCCTGGCCACACAGAGATGGGAGTGTTGACCAGGTGCTGCAGGGGTTATACAGAGCACACCCTGGCCACACAGAGGTGGGAATGTTGACCAGGTGTTGCAGGGGTCATACAGAACACACCCTGGCCACACAGAGAAGGGAATGTTGACCAGGAGCTGCAGGGGTTACACAGAGCACACCCTGGCCACACAGAGCTGGGAGTGTTGACCAGGAGCTGCAGGGGTTATACAGAGCGCCACCTGTCCTCACAGAGAACGACATATTGACCAGGAGCTGCAGGAGTTATACAGAGCACACCCTGGCCACACAGAGGTGGGAATGTTGACCAGGTGTTGCAGGGGTTATACAGAGCGCACCCTGGCCACACAGAGGTGGGAATGTTGACCAGGTGTTGCAGGGGTTATACAGAACACACCCTGGCCACACAGAGAAGGGAATGTTGACTAGGAGCTGCAGGGGTTACACAGAGCACACCCTGGCCACACAGAGATGGGAATGTTGACCAGGAGATGCAGGGGTTACACAGAGCACACCCTGGCCACACAGAGAAGGGAATGTTGATCAGGAGCAGGGTTTATACAGAGCACACCCTGGCCACACAGAGATGGGAATGTTGACCAGGAGATGCAGGGGTTATGCAGTGCATATCCTGGCCACACAGAGATGGGAATGTTGACCATGAACTGAAGGGGTTATACAGAGCACACCCTGGCCACACAGAGATGGGAATGTTGACCAGGAGCAGGGGTTATGCAGAGCACATCCTGGCCACACAGAGATGGGAATGTTGACCAGAAGCTGCAGGGGTTATACAGAGCCCATCGTGGCCACACAGAGATGGGAATGTTGACCAGGAGCAGGGTTTATACAGAGCACACCCTGGCCACACAGAGATGGGAGTGTTGACCAGGAGCTGCAGGGGTTATACAGAGCGCCACCTGTCCTCACAGAGAAGGACATATTGACCAGGAGTTGCAGGAGTTATACAGAGCACACCCTGGCCACAGAGAGGTGGGAATGTTGACCAGGTGTTTCAGGGGTTATACAGAGCACACCCTGGCCCCATAGAGGTGGGAATGTTGACCAGGTGTTGCAGGGGTTATCCAGAACACATCCTGGCCACACAGAGATGGGAATGTTGACCAGGAGCTGCAGGGGTTATACAGAGCACACCCTGGCCACACAGAGATGGGAATGTTGACCAGGAGCTGCAGGAGTTATACAGAGCACACCCTGGCCACACAGAGATGGGAATGTTGACCAGGAGCTACAGGGGTTATACAGAGCACATCCTGGCCACACACACAGATGGGAATGTTGACCAGGAGCTGCAGGGGATATACAGAGCACACCCTGGACACACAGATGGGAATGTTGACCAGCAGCTGCAGGAGATATACAGAGCACACCCTTGACACACACACAGATGGGAATGTTGACCAGGAGCTGCAGGGGTATACTGAGCACACCCTGGACACACACAGAGATGGGAATGTTGACCAGGTGCTGCAGTGGTTATACAGTGCGCACGCTGCCACACACAGATGGGAGTGTTGACCAGGAGCTGCTGAGGTTATACAGAGCACACCCTGGACACACGCACAGATGGAAATGTTGACCAGGAGCTGCAGGGGTTTACAGAGCACACCCTGGACACACAGATGGGAATGTTGACCAGCAGCTGCAGGAGATATACAGAGCACACCCTTGACACACACACAGATGGGAATGTTGACCAGGAGCTGCAGGGGTTATACAGAGCACAACCTGGCCACACAGAAATGGGAATATTGACCAGGAGCTGCAGGAGTTATACAGAGCGCAACGTGGCCACACAGAGATGGGAATGTTGACCAGGAGCTGCAGGAGTTATACAGAGCATACGCTGGGCACACACAGATGGGAATGTTGACCAGGAGCTGCAGGGGTTATACAGAGCGCCACCTGGCCTCACAGAGAAGGACATGTTGACCAGGAGCTGCAGGAGTTATACAGAGTACACCCTGACCACACAGAGATGGGAATGTTCACCATAGCTGCAGGGGTTATACAGAGCACATTCTGGCCACACACAGAGATGGGAATGTAGAGCAGGAGCTGCAGGGGTTATACAGAGCACACCCTGGCCACACAGAGATGGGAATGTTGACCAGGAGCTGCAAGAGTTATACAGAGCACACCCTAGCCACACAGAGACGGGAATGTTAACCAGGAGCTGCTGGGGTTATACAGAGCACACCCTGGCCACACACACAGATGGGAATGTTGACCAGGAGCTGCAGGGGATATACAGAGCACATCCTGGCCACACAGAGATGGGAATGTTGACCAGGAGTTGCAGGAGTTATACAGAGCACAACCTGGCCACGCAGAGATGGGAATGTTGACCAGGAGCTGCAGGAGACATACAGAGCATACCCTGCGCACACACAGAGGTGGGAATGTTGACCAGGAGAAGGGGTCATACAGAGCACACCCTGGCCACACAGAGAAGGGAATGTTGATCAGGAGCAGGGTTTATACAGAGCACACCCTGGCCACACAGAGATGGGAGTGTTGACCAGGTGCTGCAGGGGTTATACAGAGCGCTACCTGTCCTCACAGAGAAGGACATATTGACCAGGAGCTGCAGGAGTTATACAGAGCACACCCTGGCCACACAGAGGTGGGAATGTTGACCAGGTGTTGCAGGGTTTATACAGAGCGCACCCTGGCCACACAGAGGTGGGAATGTTGACCAAGTGTTGCAGGGGTTATACAGAACACACCCTGGCCACACAGAGATGGGAATGTTGACCAGGAGCTGCAGGGGTTATACAGAGCACACCCTGGCCACTCAGAGATGGGAATGTTGAACAGGAGCTGCAGGGGTTATACAGAGCGCCACCTGTCCTCACAGAGAAGGACATATTGACCAGGAGCTGCAGGAGTTATACAGAGCACATCCTGGCCACACACACAGATGGGAATGTTGATCAGGAGCTGCAGGGGATATACAGAGCACATCCTGGCCACACAGAGAAGGGAATGTTGACCAGGAGCTGCAGGGGCATACAGAGCACACCCTGGACACACACAGAGATGGGAATGTTGACCAGGTGCTGCAGTGGTTATACAGTGCGCACGCTGTCCACACACAGATGGGAATGTTGACCAGGAGCTGGGGTTATACAGAGCACACCCTGGCGACACAGAGATGGGAATATTGACAAGGAGCAGGGGTTATACAGAGTACACCCTGGCCACACAGAGATGGGAATGTTCACCATAGCTGCAGGGGTTATACAGAGCACACCCTGGCCACACAGAGGTGGCAATGTTGACCAGGAGCTGCAGGGATTATACAGAGCACACCCTGGCCTCACAGAGATGGGAATATTGACCAAGAGCTGCAGGAGTTATACAGAGCACATCCTGGCCACACACAGAGCTGGGAATGTAGAGCAGGAGCTGCAGGGGTTATACAGAGCACACCCTGGCCTCACAGAGATGGGAATGTTGACCAGGAGCTGCAAGAGTTATACAGAGCACACCCTAGCCACACAGAGACGGGAATGTTAACCAGGAGCTGCTGGGGTTATACAGAGCACATCCTGGCCACACACACAGATGGGAATGTTGACCAGGAGCTGCAGGGGACCAGGAGTTGCAGGGGTTATACAGTGCACAACCTGGCCACACAGAGATGGGAATGTTGACCAGGAGCTGCACGAGACATACAGAGCATACCCTGCGCACACACAGAGGTGGGAATGTTGACCAGGAGCAGGGGTCATACAGAGCACACCCTGGCCACACAGAGAAGGGAATGTTAATCAGGAGCAGGGTTTATACAGAGCACACCCTGGCCACACAGAGATGGGAGTGTTGAAGGTGCTGCAGGGGTTATACAGAGCACACCCTGGCCACACAGAGGTGGGAATGTTGACCAGGTGTTGCAGGGGTTATACAGAACACACCCTGGCCACACAGAGAAGGGAATGTTGACCAGGAGCTGCAGGGGTTACACAGAGCACACCCTGGCCACACAGAGGTGGGAGTGTTGACCAGGAGCTGCAGGGGTTATACAGAGCGCCACCTGTCCTCACAGAGAAGGACATATTGACCAGGAGCTGCAGGAGTTATACAGAGCACTCAATGGCCACACAGAGGTGGGAATGTTGACCAGGTGTTGCAGGGGTTATACAGAGCGCACCCTGGCAACACAGAGGTGGGAATGTTGACCAGGTGTTGCAGGGGTTATACAGAACACACCCTGGCCACACAGAGAAGGGAATGTTGACCAGGAGCTGCAGGGGTTACACAGAGCACACCCTGGCCACACAAAGATGGGAATGTTGACCAGGAGATGCAGGGGTTACACAGAGCACACCCTGGCCACACAGAGAAGGGAATGTTGATCAGGAGCAGGGTTTATACAGAGCACACCCTGGCCACACAGAGATGGGAATGTTGACCAGGAGATGCAGGGGTTATGCAGTGCATATCCTGGCCACACAGAGATGGGAATGTTGACCATGAGCTGCAGGGGTTATACAGAGCACACCCTGGCCACACAGAGATGGGAATGTTGACCAGGAGCAGGGGTTATGCAGAGTAGATCCTGGCCACACAGAGATGGGAATGTTGTCCAGAAGCTGCAGGGGTTATACAGAGCCCATCGTGGCCACACAGAGATGGGAATGTTGACCAGGAGCAGGGTTTATACAGAGCACACCCTGGCCACACAGAGATGGGAGTGTTGACCAGGAGCTGCAGGGGTTATACAGAGCGCCACCTGTCCTCACAGAGAAGGACATATTGACCAGGAGTTGCAGGAGTTATACAGAGCACACCCTGGCCACAGAGAGGTGGGAATGTTGACCAGGTGTTGCAGGGGTTATACAGAGCACACCCTGGCCCCATAGAGGTGGGAATGTTGACCAGGTGTTGCAGGGGTTATCCAGAACACATCCTGGCCACACAGAGATGGGAATGTTGACCAGGAGCTGCAGGGGCTATACAGAGCACACCCTGGCCACACAGAGATGGGAATGTTGACCAGGAGCTGCAGGAGTTATACAGAGCACATCCTGGCCACACACACAGATGGGAATGTTGACCAGGAGCTGCAGGGGATATGCAGAGCACATCCTGGCCACACAGAGAAGGGAATGTTGACCAGGAGCCGCAGTGGTTATACAGAGCACACACTGGCCACACAGAGATGGGAATGTTGACCAGGTGCTGCAGTGGTTATACAGTGCGCACGCTGTCCACACACAGATGGGAGTGTTGACCAGGAGCTGCTGAGGTTATACAGAGCACACCCTGGACACACGCACAGATGGAAATGTTGACCAGGAGCTGCAGGGGTTTTACAGAGCACACCCTGGACACACAGATGGGAATGTTGACCAGCAGCTGCAGGAGATATACAGAGCACACCCTTGACACACACACAGATGGGAATGTTGACCAGGAGCTGCAGGGGTTATACAGACCACAACCTGGCCACACAGAAATGGGAATATTGACCAGGAGCTGCAGGAGTTATACAGAGCGCAACGTGGCCACACAGAGATGGGAATGTTGACCAGGAGCTGCAGGAGTTATACAGAGCATACGCTGGGCACACACAGATGGGAATGTTGACCAGGAGCTGCAGGGGTTATACAGAGCGCCACCTGGCCTCACAGAGAAGGACATGTTGACCAGGAGCTGCAGGAGTTATACAGAGTACACCCTGGCCACACAGAGATGGGAATGTTCACCATAGCTGCAGGGGTTATACAGAGCACACCCTGGCCACACAGAGGTGGGAATGTTGACCAGGAGCTGCAGGGATTATACAGAGCACACCCTGGCTTCACAGAGATGGGAATGTTGACCAAGAGCTGCAGGAGTTATACAGAGCACATCCTGGCCACACACAGAGATGGGAATGTAGAGCAGGAGCTGCAGGGGTTATACAGAGCACACCCTGGCCACACAGAGATGGGAATGTTGACCAGGAGCTGCAAGAGTTATACAGAGCACACCCTAGCCACACAGAGACGGGAATGTTAACCAGGAGCTGCTGGGGTTATACAGAGCACACCCTGGCCACACACACAGATGGGAATGTTGACCAGGAGCTGCAGGGGATATACAGAGCACATCCTGGCCACACAGAGATGGGAATGTTGACCAGGAGTTGCAGGAGTTATACAGAGCACAACCTGGCCACACAGAGATGGGAATGTTGACCAGGAGCTGCAGGAGACATACAGAGCATACCCTGCGCACACACAGAGGTGGGAATGTTGACCAGGAGCAGGGGTCATACAGAGCACACCCTGGCCACACAGAGAAGGGAATGTTGATCAGGAGCAGGGTTTATACAGAGCACACCCTGGCCACACAGAGATGGGAGTGTTGACCAGGTGCTGCAGGGGTTATACAGAGCGCCACCTGTCCTCACAGAGAAGGACATATTGACCAGGAGCTGCAGGAGTTATACAGAGCACACCCTGGCCACACAGAGGTGGGAATGTTGACCAGGTGTTGCAGGGGTTATACAGAGCGCACCCTGGCCACACAGAGGTGGGAATGTTAACCAGGTGTTGCAGGGGTTATACAGAACACAGCCTGGCCACACAGAGATGGGAATGTTGACCAGGAGCTGCAGGGGTTATGCAGAGCACACCCTGGCCACACAGAGATGGGAATGTTGAACAGGAGCTGCAGGGGTTATACAGAGCGCCACCTGTCCTCACAGAGAAGGACATATTGACCAGGAGCTGCAGGAGTTATACAGAGCACATCCTGGCCACACACACAGATGGGAATGTTGACCAGGAGCTGCAGGGGATATACAGAGCACATCCTGGCCACACAGAGAAGGGAATGTTGACCAGGAGCTGCAGGGGCATACAGAGCACACCCTGGACACACACAGAGATGGGAATGTTGACCAGGTGCTGCAGTGGTTATACAGTGCGCACGCTGTCCACACACAGATGGGAATGTTGACCAGGAGCTGGGGTTATACAGAGCACACCCTGGCGACACAGAGATGGGAATATTGACAAGGAGCAGGGGTTATACAGAGCACACCCTGCCCACACAGTGAAGGGAATGTTGACCAGGATCTGCGGTTATACAGAGCACAACCTGGCCACACAGAGATGGGAATGTTGACCAGGAGCTGCTGGGGTTATAAAGAGCACACCCTGGCCACACAGAGATGGGAATGTTGACCAGGAGCTGCAGGAGTTATACAGAGCACACCCTGGCCATACAGAGATGGGAGAGTTGAACAGGATTTGCAGGGGTTATACAGAGCAGTCTCTCACACACAGAGATGGGAATGTTGACCAGGAGCTGCAGGGGTTATACAGAGCACACCCTGGCCACAGAAAGATGGGAATGTCGACCAGGAGCTGCAGTGGTTATACAGAGCACACCCTGACCACACAGAGATGGGAATGTTGACCAGGAGCTGCAGGGGCTATACAGAGCACACCCTGGCCACACACAGAGGTGGGAAAGTTGACCAGGAGCAGGTGTTATACAGAGCACACCCTGGCCACACAGAGAAGGGAATGTTGACCAGGATTTGCAGAGGTTATACAGAGCACATCCTGACCACACAGTGATGGGAATGTTGACCAGGAGCATGGGTATACAGAGCACACTCTGGCCACACACAGATGGGAATGTTGACCAGGAGCTGCTGGTGTTAGACAGAGCACAACCAGGCCACACAGTGATGGGAATGTTGACCAGGAGCAAGGGTATACATAGCACACCCTGGCCACACAATTGGGAATGTTGACAAGGAGTTGCAGGGGGTATACAGAGCACACACTGGCCACACAGAGATGGGAATGTTGACCAGGAGCTGCAGGGGTTATACAGAGCACACCCTGGCCACACACAGATGGGAATGTTGACCAGGAGCTGCTGGGGTTCGACAGAGCACAGCCTGGCCACACAGTGATGGGAATGTTGACCAGGAGCAGGGGTTATGCAGAGCACACCCTGGCCACACAGATGAGAATGTTGACCAGGAGTTGCAGGGGTTATACAGAGCACACCCTGACCACACAGAGGTGGGAATGTTGACCAGGAGCTGCAGGGGTATACAGAGCACACCCTGGCCACACACAGAGGTGGGAATGTTGACCAGGAGCAGGGGTAATACAGAGCTCACCCTGGCCACACAGATAAGGGAATGTTGATCAGGAGAAGGGTTTATACAGAGCACACCCTGGCCACACAGAGATGGGAATGTTGAACAGGAGCTGCAGGGGTTATACAGAGCGCCACCTGTCCTCACAGAGAAGGACATATTGACCAGGAGCTGCAGGAGTTATACAGAGCACATCCTGGCCACACACACAGATGGGAATGTTGACCAGGAGCTGCAGGGGATATACAGAGCACATCCTGGCCACACAGAGAAGGGAATGTTGACCAGGAGCTGCAGGGGCATACAGAGCACACCCTGGACACACACAGAGATGGGAATGTTGACCAGGTGCTGCAGTGGTTATACAGTGCGCACGCTGTCCACACACAGATGGGAATGTTGACCAGGAGCTGGGGTTATACAGAGCACACCCTGGCGACACAGAGATGGGAATATTGACAAGGAGCAGGGGTTATACAGAGCACACCCTGCCCACACAGTGAAGGGAATGTTGACCAGGATCTGCGGTTATACAGAGCACAACCTGGCCACACAGAGATGGGAATGTTGACCAGGAGCTGCTGGGGTTATAAAGAGCACACCCTGGCCACACAGAGATGGGAATGTTGACCAGGAGCTGCAGGAGTTATACAGAGCACACCCTGGCCATACAGAGATGGGAGAGTTGAACAGGATTTGCAGGGGTTATACAGAGCAGTCTCTCACACACAGAGATGGGAATGTTGACCAGGAGCTGCAGGGGTTATACAGAGCACACCCTGGCCACAGAAAGATGGGAATGTCGACCAGGAGCTGCAGTGGTTATACAGAGCACACCCTGACCACACAGAGATGGGAATGTTGACCAGGAGCTGCAGGGGCTATACAGAGCACACCCTGGCCACACACAGAGGTGGGAAAGTTGACCAGGAGCAGGTGTTATACAGAGCACACCCTGGCCACACAGAGAAGGGAATGTTGACCAGGATTTGCAGAGGTTATACAGAGCACATCCTGACCACACAGTGATGGGAATGTTGACCAGGAGCATGGGTATACAGAGCACACTCTGGCCACACACAGATGGGAATGTTGACCAGGAGCTGCTGGTGTTAGACAGAGCACAACCAGGCCACACAGTGATGGGAATGTTGACCAGGAGCAAGGGTATACATAGCACACCCTGGCCACACAATTGGGAATGTTGACAAGGAGTTGCAGGGGGTATACAGAGCACACACTGGCCACACAGAGATGGGAATGTTGACCAGGAGCTGCAGGGGTTATACAGAGCACACCCTGGCCACACACAGATGGGAATGTTGACCAGGAGCTGCTGGGGTTCGACAGAGCACAGCCTGGCCACACAGTGATGGGAATGTTGACCAGGAGCAGGGGTTATGCAGAGCACACCCTGGCCACACAGATGAGAATGTTGACCAGGAGTTGCAGGGGTTATACAGAGCACACCCTGACCACACAGAGGTGGGAATGTTGACCAGGAGCTGCAGGGGTATACAGAGCACACCCTGGCCACACACAGAGGTGGGAATGTTGACCAGGAGCAGGGGTAATACAGAGCTCACCCTGGCCACACAGATAAGGGAATGTTGATCAGGAGAAGGGTTTATACAGAGCACACCCTGGCCACACAGAGATGGGAATGTTGACCAGGAGATGCAGGGGTTATGCAGAGCACATCCAGGCCACACAGAGATGGGAATGTTGACCATGAGCTGCGGGGGTTATACAGAGCACACCCTGGCCACACAGAGATGGGAATGTTGACCAGGAGCAGGGGTTATGCAGAGCACATCCTGGCCACACAGAGATGGGAATGTTGACCAGGAGCTGCAGGGGTTATACAGAGCACATCGTGGCCACACAGAGATGGGAATGTTGACCAGGAGCTGCAGGGGTTATACAGAGCACACCCTGGCCACACACAGATGGGAATGCTGACCAGGTGCTGCTGGGGTTAGACAGAGCACACCCTGGCCACACAGAGATGGGAATGTTGATCAGGAGCAGGGTTTATACAGAGCAAACCCTGGCCACACAGAGATGGGCATGTTGACCAGGAGATGCAGGGGTTATACAGAGTACACATTGGCCACACAGAGATGGGAATGTTGACCAGGAGCAGAGGTTATGCAGAGCACATCCTGGCCACACAGAGATGGGAATGTTGACCAGGAGCTGCAGGGGTTATACAGAGCACACCCTGGCCACACAGAGAAGGGAATGTTGACCAGGAGCAGGGGTTACACAGAGCACACTCTGGCCACACAGAGAAGGGAATGTTGATCAGGAGCAGGGTTTATACAGAGCACACCCTGGCCACACAGAGATGGGAATGTTGACCAGGAGATGCAGGGGTTATGCAGTGCATATCCTGGCCACACAGAGATGGGAATGTTGACCATGAGCTGCAGGGGTTATACAGAGCACACCCTGGCCACACAGTGTTGGGAATGTTGATCAGGTGTTGCAGGGGTTATACAGAACACACCCTGGCCACACAGAGATGGGAATGTTGACCAGGAGCTGCAGGGGTTATACAGAGCACACCCTGGCCACACAGAGATGGGAATGTTGACCAGGAGCTGCAGGGGTTATACAGAGCACACCCTGGCCAAACAGAGGTGGGAATGTTGACCAGGTGTTGCAGGGGTTATCCAGAACACATCCTGGCCACAAAGAGATGGGAATGTTGACCAGGAGCTGCAGGGGTTATACAGAGCACACCCTGGCCACACAGAGGTGGGAATGTTGACCAGGTGTTGCAGGGGTTATACAGAACACACCCTGGCCACACAGAGATGGGAATGTTGACCAGGAGCTGCAGGGGTTATACAGAGCACACCCTGGCCACACAGAGATGGGAATGTTGACCAGGAGCTGCAGGAGTTATACAGAGCACATCCTGGCCACACACACAGATGGGAATGTTGACCAGGAGCTGCAGGGGATATACAGAGCACATCCTGGCCACACAGAGAAGGGAATGTTGACCAGGAGCTGCAGGGGTATACAGAGCACACCCTGGACACACACAGAGATGGGAATGTTGACCAGGTGCTGCAGTGGTTATACAGTGCGCACGCTCTCCACACACAGATGGGAGTGTTGACCAGGAGCTGCTGAGGTTATACAGAGCACACCCTGGACACACGCACAGATGGAAATGTTGACCAGGAGCTGCAGGGGTTTTTCAGAGCACACCCTGGACACACAGATGGGAATGTTGACCAGCAGCTGCAGGAGATATACAGAGCACACCCTGGACACACACACAGATGGGAATGTTGACCAGGAGCTGCAGGGGTTATACAGAGCGCCACCTGTCCTCACAGAGAAGGACATGTTGACCAGGAGCTGCAGTAGTTATACAGAGCATACCCTGGCCACACAGAGGTGGGAATGTTGACCAGGTGTTGCAGGGGTTATACAGAACACACCCTGGCCACACAGAGATGGGAATGTTGACCAGGATCTGCAGGGGTTATACAGAGCACACCCTGGCCACACAGAGATGGGAATGTTGACCAGGAGCTGCAGGAGATATACAGAGCACAACCTGGCCACACACACAGATGGGAATGTTGACCAGGAGCTGCAGGGGATATACAGAGCACATCCTGGCCACACAGAGAAGGGAATGTTGACCAGGAGCTGCAGGGGTATACAGAGCACACCCTGGACACACATAGAGATGGGAGTGTTGACCAGGAGCTGCTGGGGTTAAACGGAGCACACCCTGGGCACACGCACAGATGGAAATGTTGACCAGGAGCTGCAGGGGTTTTACAGAGCACACCCTGGACACACAGATGGGAATGTTGACCAGGAGCTGCAGGAGATATACAGAGCACACCCTGGACACACACACAGATGGGAATGTTGACCAGGAGCTGCAGGAGATATACAGAGCACACCCTGGACACACACAGCGATGGGAATGTTGACCAGGTGCTGCAGGGGTTATACAGAGCACAACCTGGCCGCACAGAAATTGGAATATTGACCAGGAGCTGCAGGAGTTATACAGAGCGCAACCTCGCCACACAGAGATGGGAATGTTGACCAGGAGCTGCAGGGGTTATACAGAGCACACCCTGGCCACACAGAGATGGGAATGTAGAGCAGGAGCTGCAGGGGTTATACAGAGCACACCCTGGCCACACAGACATGGGAATGTTGACCAGGAGCTGCAGGGGTTATACAGAGCACATACTGGCCACACACAGAGATGGGAATGTTAACCAGGAGCTGCAGTGGTTACACAGGGCACACCCTGGCCACACAGAGAAGGGAATGTTGACCAGGAGCTGCAGTGGTTATACAGAGCACACGCTGACCACACAGAGATGGGAATGTTGACCAGGAGCTGCAGGGGTTATACAGAGCACACCCTGACCACACAGAGGTGGGAATGTTGACCAGGAGCTGGCGGGGCTATACAGAGCACACCCTGGCCACACACAGAGGTGGGAAAGTTGACCAGGAGCAGGGTTTATACAGAGCATACCCTGGCCACACAGAGAAGGGAATGTTGACCAGGATTTGCAGAGGTTATACAGAGCACATCCTGACCACACAGTGATGGGAATGTTGACCAGGAGCTGCTGGTGTTAGACAGAGCACACCCAGGCCACACAGTGATGGGAATGTTGACCAGGAGCAGGGGTATACAGAGCACACCCTGGCCACACACAGATGGGAATGTTGACCAGGAGCTGCTGGGGTTCGACAGAGCACACCCTGGCCACACAGTGATGGGAATGTTGACCAGGAGCTGCAGGGGTTATACAGAGCACACCCTGACCACACAGAGGTGGGAATGTTGACCAGGAGCTGCAGGGGTTATACAGAGCACACCCTGGCCACACACAGAGGTGGGAATGTTGACCAGGAGCAGGGGTAATACAGAGCACACCCTGGCCACACAGAGAAGGGAATGTTGATCAGGAGAAGGGTTTATACAGAGCACACCCTGGCCACACACAGAGGTGGGAATGTTGACCAGGAGCAGGGGTTATACAGAGCACACCCTGGCCACACAGAGATGGGAATGTTGACCAGTAGATGCAGGGGTTATACAGAGCACACCCTGGCCACACAGAGATGGGAATGTTGACCAGGAGATGCAGGGGCTATGCAGAGTACACATTGGCCACACAGAGATGGGAATGTTTACCAGGAGCTGCAGGGGTCATACAGAGCACACCCTGGCCACACACAGATGGGAATGCTGACCAGGTGCTGCTGGGGTTATACAGAGCACACCCTGGCCACACAGAGATGGGAATGTTGACCATGAGCTTCGGGGGTTATACAGAGCACATCCTGGCCACACAGAGATGGGAATGTTGACCAGGAGATGCAGGGGTTATACCGAGCACACCCTGGCCACACACAGATGGGAATGCTGACCAGGTGCTGCTGGGGTTAGACAGAGCACACCCTGGCCACACACAGATGGGAATGTTGACCAGGAGCAGGGGTATACAGAGCACACCATGGCCACACAGAGGTGGGAATGTTGACCAGGAGCTGCAGCGGTTATACAGAGCACACCCTGGCCACACAGAGAAGGGAATGTTGATCAGGAGCAGGGTTTATACAGAGCAAACCCTGGCCGCACAGAGATGGGAATGTTGACCAGGAGATGCAGGGGTTATACAGAGTACTCATTGGCCACACAGCGATGGGAATGTTGACCAGGAGCAGAGGTTATGCAGAGCACATCCTGGCCACACAGAGATGGGAATGTTGACCAGGAGAAGGGTTTATACAGAGCACACCCTGGCCACCCAGACAAGGGAATGTTGACCAGGAGCTGCAGAAGTTATACAGAGCACATACTGGCCACACACAGAGATGGGAATGTTAACCAGGAGCTGCAGTGGTTACACAGGGCACACCCTGGCCACACAGAGATGGGAATGTTGACCAGGAGCTGCAGTGGTTATACAGAGCACACCCTGACCACACAGATATGGGAATGTTGACCAGGAGCTGCAGGGGTTATACAGAGCACACCCGGACCACACACAGATGGGAATGTTGACCAGGAGCTGCTGGGGTTCGACAGAGCACACCCTGGCCACACAGTGATGGGAATGTTGACCAGGAGCTGCAGGGGTATACAGAGCACACCCTGGCCACACACAGAGGTGGGAATGTTGACCAGGAGCAGGGGTAATACAGAGCCCACCCTGGCCACACAGAGAAGGGAATGTTGATCAGGAGAAGGGTTTATACAGAGCACACCCTGGCCACACAGAGATGGGAATGTTGACCAGGAGATGCAGGGGTTATACAGAGCACACCCTGCCCACACACAGATGGTAATGTTGACCAGGAGCTGCTGGGGTTATACAGAGCGCACCCTGGCCACACAGCGATGGGAATGTTGACCAGGAGCTGCAGGGATTATACAGAGCACACCCTGGACACACAGAGACGGGAATGTTGACCAGGAGCTGCAGGAGTTATACAGAGCGCACCCTGGCCACACAGCGATGGGAATGTTGACCAGGAGCAGAGGTTATGCAGAGCACACCCTGGCCACACAGTGATGGGAATGTTGACCAGGAGCTGCAGGGATTATACAGAGCACACCCTGGCCACACAGAGAAGGGAATGTTGACCAGGAGCAGGGTTTATACAGAGCACACCCTGGCCACACAGAGATGGGAATGTTGACCAGGAGATGCAGGGGTTATACAGAGCACACCCTGGCCACACAGACAAGGGAATGTTGACCAGGAGCTTCAGGAGTTATACAGAGCACACCCTGACCACACAGATATGGGAATGTTGACCAGGAGCTGCAGTGGTTACACAGGGCACACCCTGGCCACACAGAGATGGGAATGTTGACCAGGAGCTGCAGTGGTTATACAGAGCACACCCTGACCACACAGATATGGGAATGTTGTCCAGGAGCTGCAGGGGTTATACAGAGCACACCCTGACCACACAGAGGTGGGAATGTTGACCAGGAGCTGCTGGTGTTAGACAGAGCACACCCAGGCCACACAGTGATGGGAATGTTGACCATGAGCAGGGGAATACAGAGCACACCCTGGCCACACAATTGGGAATGTTGACAAGGAGTTGCAGGGGTTATACAGAGCACACACTGGCCACACACAGATGGGAATGTTGACCAGGAGCTGCTGGGGTTCGACAGAGCACACCCTGGCCACACAGTGATGGGAATGTTGACCAGGAGCTGCAGGGGTTATACAGAGCACACCCTGACCACATAGAGGTGGGAATGTTGACCAGGAGCTGCAGGGGTTATACAGAGCACACCCTGGCCTCACACAGAGGTGGGAATGTTGACCAGGAGCAGGGGTAATACAGAGCACACCCTGGCCACACAGAGAAGGGAATGTTGATCAGGAGAAGGGTTTATACAGAGCACACCCTGGCCACACACAGAGGTGGGAATGTTGACCAGGAGCAGGGGTTATACAGAGCACACCCTGGCCACACAGAGATGGGAATGTTGACCAGTAGATGCAGGGGTTATACAGAGCACACCCTGGCCACACAGAGATGGGAATGTTGACCAGGAGATGCAGGGGTTATACAGAGTACACATTGGCCACACAGAGATGGGAATGTTGACCAGGAGCTGCAGGGGTCATACAGAGCACACCCTGGCCACACAGAGATGGGAATGTTGACCATCAGCTGCGGGGGTTATACAGAGCACACCCTGGCCACACAGAGATGGGAATGTTGACCTGGAGATGCAGGGGTTATACCGAGCACACCCTGGACACACACAGATGGGAATGCTGACCAGGTGCTGCTGGGGTTAGACAGAGCACACCCTGGCCACACACAGATGGGAATGCTGACCAGGTGCTGCAGGGGTTAGACAGAGCACATCCTGGCCACACAGAGATGGGAATGTTGACCAGGAGCAGGGGTATACAGAGCACACCCTGGCCACGCAGATGGGAATGTTGACCAGGAGTTCCAGGGGTTATACAGAGCACACCCTGACCACACAGAGGTGGGAATGATGACCAGGAGCTGCAGGGGTTATACAGAGCACAACCTGGCCACACAGAGAAGGGAATGTTGATCAGCAGCAGGGTTTATACAGAGCAAACCCTGGCCACACAGAGATGGGAATGTTGACCAGGAGATGCAGGGGTTATACAGAGTACACATTGGCCACACAGCGATGGGAATGTTGACCAGGAGCAGAGGTTATGCAGAGCACATCCTGGCCACACAGAGATGGGAATGTTGACCATGAGCTGCAGGGGTTATACAGAGCACACCCTGGCCACACAGAGAAGGGAATGTTGACCAGGAGCAGGGGTTATACAGAGCACACCCTGGCCACACAGAGAAGGGAATGTTGACCAGGAGATGCAGGGGTTATACAGAGCACACCCTGGCCACACAGACAAGGGAATATTGACCAGGAGCTGCAGGAGTTATACAGAGCACATACTGGCCACACACAGAGATGGGAATGTTAACCAGGAGCTGCAGTGGTTACACAGGGCACACCCTGGCCACACAGAGATGGGAATGTTGACCAGGAGCTGCAGTAGTTATACAGAGCACACCCTGACCACACAGATATGGGAATGTTGACCAGGAGCTGCAGGGGTTATACAGAGCACACCCTGACCACACAGAGGTGGGAATGTTGACCAGGAGCTGCAGGGGCTATACAGAGCACACCCTGGCCACACACAAAGGTGGGAAAGTTGACCAGGAGCAGGGTTTATACAGAGCACACCCTGGCCACACAGAGAAGGGAATGTTGACCAGGATTTGCAGAGGTTATACAGAGCACATCCTGACCACACAGTGATGGGAATGTTGACCAGGAGCTGCTGGTGTTAGACAGAGCACAGCCAGGCCACACAGTGAAGGGAATGTTGACCAGGAGCAGGGGTATACAGAGCACACCCTGGCCACACAATTGGGAATGTTGACAAGGAGTTGCAGGGGTTATACAGAGCACACACTGGCCACACAGAGATGGGAATGTTGACCAGGAGCTGCAGGGGTTATACAGAGCACACCGTGGCCACACAGTGATGGGAATGTTGACCAGGAGCAGGGGTATACAGAGCACAACCTGGCCACACAGAGAAGGGAATGTTGATCAGGAGAAGGGTTTATACAGAGCACACCCTGGCCACACACAGAGGTGGGAATGTTGACCAGGAGCAGGGGTTATACAGAGCACACCCTGGCCACACAGAGATGGGAATGTTGACCAGTAGATGCAGGGGTTATACAGAGCACACCCTGGCCACACAGAGATGGGAATGTTGACCAGGAGATGCAGGGGTTATACAGAGTACACATTGGCCACACAGAGATGGGAATGTTGACCAGGAGCTGCAGGGGTCATACAGAGCACACCCTGGCCACACAGAGATGGGAATGTTGACCATCAGCTGCGGGGGTTATACAGAGCACACCCTGGCCACACAGAGATGGGAATGTTGACCTGGAGATGCAGGGGTTATACCGAGCACACCCTGGACACACACAGATGGGAATGCTGACCAGGTGCTGCTGGGGTTAGACAGAGCACACCCTGGCCACACACAGATGGGAATGCTGACCAGGTGCTGCAGGGGTTAGACAGAGCACATCCTGGCCACACAGAGATGGGAATGTTGACCAGGAGCAGGGGTATACAGAGCACACCCTGGCCACGCAGATGGGAATGTTGACCAGGAGTTCCAGGGGTTATACAGAGCACACCCTGACCACACAGAGGTGGGAATGATGACCAGGAGCTGCAGGGGTTATACAGAGCACAACCTGGCCACACAGAGAAGGGAATGTTGATCAGCAGCAGGGTTTATACAGAGCAAACCCTGGCCACACAGAGATGGGAATGTTGACCAGGAGATGCAGGGGTTATACAGAGTACACATTGGCCACACAGCGATGGGAATGTTGACCAGGAGCAGAGGTTATGCAGAGCACATCCTGGCCACACAGAGATGGGAATGTTGACCATGAGCTGCAGGGGTTATACAGAGCACACCCTGGCCACACAATTGGGAATGTTGACAAGGAGTTGCAGGGGTTATACAGAGCACACACTGGCCACACAGAGATGGGAATGTTGACCAGGAGCTGCAGGGGTTATACAGAGCACACCCTGGCCACACAGTGATGGGAATGTTGACCAGGGGCAGGGGTATACAGAGCACAACCTGGCCACACAGATGGGAATGTTGACCAGGAGGTGCAGGGGTTATGCAGAGCACACCTTGACCACACAGAGGTGGGAATGTTGACCAGGAGCTGCAGGGGTATACAGAGCACACCCTGGCCACACACAGAGGTGTGAATGTTGACCAGGAGCAGGGGTAATACAGAGCACACCCTGGCCACACAGAGAAGGGAATGTTGATCAGGAGAAGGGTTTATACAGAGCACACCCTGGCCACACAGAGATGGGAATGTTGACCAGGAGATGCAGGGGTTATACAGAGTACACATTGGCCACACAGAGATGGGAATGTTGACCAGGAGCAGAGGTTATGCAGAGCACATCCTGGCCACACAGAGATGGGAATGTTGACCAGGAGCTGCAGGGGTTATACAGAGCACACCCTGGTCACACAGAGAAGGGAATGTTGCTCAGGAGCAGGGTTTATACAGAGCACACCCTGGCCACACAGAGATGGGAATGTTGACCAGGAGCAGGGGTTATGCAGAGCACATCCTGGCCACACAGAGATGGGAATGTTGACCAAGAGCTGCAGGGGTTATACAGAGCACACCCTGGCCACACAGCGATGGGAATGTTGACCAGGAGCTGCAGGGGTTATACAGAGCGCACCCTGGCCACACAGAGAAGGGAATGTTGATCAGGAGCAGGGTTTATACAGAGCACACCCTGGCCACACAGAGATGGGAATGTTGACCAGGAGATGCAGGGGTTATGCAGTGCATATCCTGGCCACACAGAGATGGGAATGTTGACCATGAGCTGCAGGGGTTATACAGAGCACATCCTGGCCACACAGAGATGGGAATGTTGACCAGGAGCTGCAGGGGTTATACAGAGCAGATCGTGGCCACACAGAAATGGGAATGTTGACCAGGAGATGCAGGGGTTATACAGAGCACACCCTGGCCACACACAGAGGTGGGAATGTTGACCAGGAGCAGGGGTCATACAGAGCACACCCTGGCCACACAGAGAAGGGAATGTTGATCAGGAGCAGGGTTTATGGAGAGCACACCCTGGCCACACAGAGATGGGAGTGTTGACCAGGAGCTGCAGGGGTTATACAGAGCGCCACCTGTCCTCACAGAGAAGGACATATTGACCAGGAGCTGCAGGAGTTATACAGAGCACACCCTGGCCACACAGAGGTGGGAATGTTGACCAGGAGATGCAGGGGTTATACAGAGCACACCCTGGCCACACAGAATTGGGAATGTTGACCAGGAGATGCAGGGGTTATACAGAGCACACCCTGGCCACACACAGAGGTGGGAATGTTGACCAGGAGCAGGGGTCAAACAGAGCACACCCTGGCCACACAGAGATGGGAATGTTGACCAGGAGCTGCAGGAGTTATACAGAGCTCATCCTGGCCACACACACAGATGGGAATGTTGACCAGGAGCTGCAGGGGATATACAGAGCACATCCTGGCCACACAGAGAAGGGAATGTTGACCAGGAGCTGCAGGGGCATACAGAGCACACCCTGGACACACACAGAGATAGGAATGTTGACCAGGTGCTGCAGTGGTTATACAGTGCGCACGCTGTCCACACACAGATGGGAGAGTTGACCAGGAGCTGCTGGGGTTATACAGAGCACACCCTGGACACACGCACAGATGGAAATGTTGACCAGGAGCTGCAGGGGTTTTACAGAGCACACCCTGGCCACACAGAGATGGGAATGTTGACCAGGAGCAGGGGTATACAGAGCACACCCTGGACACACAGATGGGAATGTTGACCAGCAGCTGCAGGAGGTATACAGAGCACACCCTGGACACACACACAGATGGGAATGTTGACCAGGAGCTGCAGGGGTTATACAGAGCACAACCTGGCCACACAGAAATGGGAATATTGACCAGGAGCTGCAGGGGTTATACAGAGCACAACCTGGCCACACAGAGATGGGAATGTTGACCAGGAGCTGCAGGAGTTATACAGAGCATACCCTGGGCACACACAGATGGGAATGTTGACCAGGAGCTGCAGGGGTTATGCAGAGCACACCCTGGCCACACAGAGATGGGAATGTTGGCCACAGCTGCAGGGGTTATACAGAGCACACCCTGGCCTCACCGAGACGACATGTTGGCCAGGAGCTGCAGGAGTTATACAGAGCACACCCTGGCCACACAGAGATGGGAATGTTGACCAGGAGCTGCAGGGGTTATACAGAGCACACCCTGGCCACACAGAGATGGGAATGTTGACCAGGAGCTGCAGGGGTCATACAGAGCACAACCTGGCCACAGAGAGATGGGAATGATGACCAGGAGCTGCAGGAGTCATACAGAGCAAACCCTGGGCACACACAGATGGGAATGTTGACCAGGAGCTGCAGGGGTTATACAGAGCGCCACGTGTCCTCACAGAGAAGGACATGTTGACCAGGAGCTGCAGGAGTTATACAGAGCACACCCTGGCCACACAGAGGTGGGAATGTTGACCAGGTGTTGCAGGGGTTATACAGAGCACACCCTGGCCACACAGAGATGGGAATGTTGACCAGGAGCTGCAGGAGTTATACAGAGCACATCCTGGCCACACACACAGATGGGAATGTTGACCAGGAGCTGCAGGGGATATACAGAGCACATCCTGGCCACACAGAGAAGGGAATGTTGACCAGGAGCTGCAGGGGTATACAGGGCACACCCTGGACACACACAGAGATGGGAATGTTGACCAGGTGCTGCAGTGGTTATACAGTGCGCACGCTGTCCACACACAGATGGGAGTGTTGACCAGGAGCTGCTGGGGTTATACGGAGCACACCCTGTACACACGCACAGATGGAAATGTTGACCAGGAGCTGCAGGGGTTTTACAGAGCACACCCTGGACACACAGATGGGAATGTTGACCAGGAGCTGCAGGAGATATACAGAGCACACCCTGGACACACACACAGATGGGAATGTTGACCAGGAGCTGCAGGGGTTATACAGAGCACAAACTGGCCACACAGAAATGGGAATATTGACCAGGAGCTGCAGGAGTTATACAGAGCGCAACCTGGCCACACAGAGATGGGAATGTTGACCAGGAGCTGCAGGAGTTATACAGAGCACACCCTGGCCACACAGAGATGGGAATGTAGAGCAGGAGCTGCAGGGGTAATACAGAGCACACCCTTGCCACACAGACATGGGAATGTCGACCAGGAGCTGCAGGAGTTATACAGAGCACATACTGGCCACACACAGAGATGAGAATGTTAACCAGGAGCTGCAGGGGTTATACAGAGCACACCCTGGCCACACAGAGATGGGACTGTTGACCAGGAGCTGCAGGGGTTATACTGAGCACACCCTGGCCACACAGAGATGGGAATGTTGACCAGGAGCTGCTGGGGTTATACAGAGCGCCACCCTGGACACACGCACAGATGGAAATGTTGACCAGGAGCTGCAGGGGTTATACAGAGCACACCCTGGACACACAGATGGGAATGTTGACCAGGAGCTGCAGGAGATATAGAGAGCACACCCTGGACAGACACACAGATGGGAATGTTGACCAAGAGCTGCAGGGGTTATACAGAGCACAGCCTGGCCACACAGAGAGGGGAATGTTGACCTGGAGCTGCAGGAGTTATACAGAGCACAACCTGGCCACACAGAGAGGGGAATGTTGACCAGGAGCTGCAGGAGTTATACAGAGCACACCCCGGCCACACACAGATGGGAATGTTGACCAGGAGCTGCAGGGGTTATACAGAGCGCCACCTGGCCTCACAGTGAAGGACATGTTGACCAGGAGCTGCAGGAGTTATACAGAGCACACCCTGGCCACACAGAGATGGGAATGTTGACCAGGAGCTGCAGGAGTTATACAGAGCACACCCTGGCCACACAGAGATGGGAATGTTGACCAGGAGCTGCAGGAGTTATACAGAGCATACCCTGGCCAAACACAGATGGGAATGTTGACCAGGAGCTGCAGGGGTTATACAGAGTGCCATCTGGCCTCACAGAGAAGGACATGTTGACCAGGAGCTGCAGGAGTTATACAGAGCACATACTGGCCACACAGAGATGGGAATATTGACCAGGAGCTGCAGGAGTTATACAGAGCACACCCTGACCACACAGAGATGAGAATGTTGACCAGGAGCTTCTGGGATTATACAGAGCACACCCTGGCCACACAGAGATAGGAATGTTGACCAGGAGCTGCAGGAGTTATACAGAGCACACCCTGGCCACACACAGAGATGGGAATGTTGACCAGGAGCTGCTGGGGTTATACAGTGCACACCCTGGCCACACAGAGATGGGAATGTTGAACAGGAGCTGCAGGGGTTATACAGAGCACACCCTGGCCAACAGAGATCGGAATGTTGACCACGAGCTGCAGGGGTTATATAGAGCACACCCTGGACACACAGAGAAATGGGAATGTTGACCAGGAGCTGCAGGGGTTATACAGAGCACACACTGGCCACACAGTATGGGAATTTTGACCAGGAGCTGCAGGGGTTATACAGAGCACACCCTGGCCACACAGAGAAGGGAATGTTGACCAGGAGCAGGGGTTATACAGAGCACACTCTGACCACACAGAGATGGGAATGTTGACCAGGAGCAGGGTTTATACAGAGCACAACCTGGCCACACAGAGATGGGAATGTTGACCAGGAGCTGCAGGGGTATTACAGAGCACACCCTGGGCACACACAGATGCGAATGTTGACCAGGAGCTGCAGGGGTTATACAGAGCACACCCTGGGCACACAGAGATGGGAATGTTGACCAGGAGATGCAGGGGTTATGCAGAGCACATCCTGGCCACACAGAGATGGGAATGTTGACCATGAGCTGCAGGGGTTATACAGAGCATACCCTGGCCACACAGTATGGGAATTTTGACCAGGAGCTGCAGGGGTTATACAGAGCACACCCTGGCCACACAGAGAAGGGAATGTTGACCAGGAGCAGGTTTTATACAGAGCACACCCTGGCCACACCGAGATGGGAATGTTGACCAGGAGCTGCAGGGGTTATACAGAGCACATCGTGGGCACACAGTGATGGGAATGTTGACCAGGAGATGCTGGGGTTAGACAGAGCACACCCTGTTCACACTGAGATGGGAATGTTGACCAGGAGCAGGGGTATACAGAGCACACCCTGGCCACACAGATGGGAATGTTGACCAGTAGCTGCAGGGGTTATACAGAGCACACCTGGCCACACAGAATTGGGAATGTTGACCAGGAGCTGCAGGGGTTATACAGAGCACACCCCGGCCACACAGAGATGGGATTGTTGACCAGGAGCTGCAGGGGTTATACAGAGCACACCCTGGGCACACAGAGATGGGAATGTTGACCAGGCGCTGCAGGGGTTATACAGAGCACACACTGGCCACACAGAGATGGGAATGTTGACCAGGAGATGCAGGGGTATTACAGAGCACACCCTGGCCACACAGAGATGGGAATGTTGACCATGAGCTGCTGGGGTTAGACAGAGCACATCTTGGCCACACAGAGATGCGAACGTTGACCAGGAGCTGCAGGGGTTATACAGAGCACACCCTGGCCACACAGAGATGGGAATGTTGACCAGGAGCAGGGGTTATACAGAGCACACCCTGGCCACACACAGATGGGAATGTTGACCAGGAGATGCAGGGGTTATGCAGAGCACATCCTGGCCACACAGAGATGGGAATGTTGACCATGAGCTGCTGGGGTTAGACAGAGCACATCCTGGCCACACAGAGATGCGAATGTTGACCAGGAGCTGCAGTGGTTATACAGAGCATACCCTGGCCACACAGTATGGGAATTTTGACCAGGAGCTGCAGGGGTTATACAGAGCATACCCTGGCCACACAGAGAAGGGAATGTTGACCAGGAGCAGGGGTTATACAGAGCACACTCTGACCACACAGAGATGGGAATGTTGACCAGGCGCTGCAGGGGTTATACAGAGCACACACTGGCCACACAGAGATGGGAATGTTGACCAGGAGCAGGGTTTATACAGAGCACACCCTGGCCACACAGAGGTGGGAATGTTGACCAGGAGCTTCTGGGGTTATACAGATCACACCCTGGCCACACAGATGGGAATGTTGACCAGTAGGTGCAGGGGTTATACAGAGCACACCCTGGCCACACAGAATTGGGAATGTCGACCAGGAGCTGCAGGGGTTATACAGAGCACACCCTGGCCACACAGAGATGGGAATGTTGACCAGGAGCTGCAGGGGTTATACAGAGCACACCCAGGCCACACACAGATGGGAATGTTGACCATGAACTGCAGGGGTTATACAGAGCACACCCTGGCCACACAGAGAAGGGAATGTTGACCAGGAGCAGGTTTTATAAAGAGCACACCCTGGCCACACCGAGATGGGAATGTTGACCAGGAGCTGCAGGGGTTATACAGAGCACATCGTGGGCACACAGTGATGGGAATGTTGACCAGGAGATGCTGGGGTTAGACAGAGCACACCCTGTTCACACTGAGATGGGAATGTTGACCAGGAGCAGGGGTATACAGAGCACACCCTGTCCACACAGATGGGAATGTTGACCAGTAGCTGCAGGGGTTATACAGAGCACACCTGGCCACACAGAATTGGGAATGTTGACCAGGAGCTGCAGGGGTTATACAGAGCACACCCCGGCCACACAGAGATGGGATTGTTGACCAGGAGCTGCAGGGGTTATACAGAGCACACCCTGGGCACACAGAGATGGGAATGTTGACCAGGCGCTGCAGGGGTTATACAGAGCACACCCTGGCCACACAGAGATGGGAATGTTGACCAGGAGATGCAGGGGTATTACAGAGCACACCCTGGCCACACAGAGATGGGAATGTTGACCATGAGCTGCTGGGGTTAGACAGAGCACATCTTGGCCACACAGAGATGCGAACGTTGACCAGGAGCTGCAGGGGTTATACAGAGCACACCCTGGCCACACAGAGATGGGAATGTTGACCAGGAGCAGGGGTTATACAGAGCACACCCTGGCCACACACAGATGGGAATGTTGACCAGGAGATGCAGGGGTTATGCAGAGCACATCCTGGCCACACAGAGATGGGAATGTTGACCATGAGCTGCTGGGGTTAGACAGAGCACATCCTGGCCACACAGAGATGCGAATGTTGACCAGAAGCTGCAGGGCTTATACAGAGCATACCCTGGCCACACAGTATGGGAATCTTGACCAGGAGCTGCAGGGGTTATACAGAGCATACCCTGGCCACACAGAGAAGGGAATGTTGACCAGGAGCAGGGGTTATACAGAGCACACTCTGACCACACAGAGATGGGAATGTTGACCAGGCGCTGCAGGGGTTATACAGAGCACACACTGGCCACACAGAGATGGGAATGTTGACCAGGAGCAGGGTTTATACAGAGCACACCCTGGCCACACAGAGATGGGAATGTTGACCAGGAGCTTCTGGGGTTATACAGATCACACCCTGGCCACACAGATGGGAATGTTGACCAGTAGCTGCAGGGGTTATACAGAGCACACCCTGGCCACACAGAATTGGGAATGTTGACCAGGAGCTGCAGGGGTTATACAGAGCACACCCTGGCCACACAGAGATGGGAATGTTGACCAGGAGCTGCAGGGGTTATACAGAGCACACCCAGGCCACACACAGATGGGAATGTTGACCATGAGCTGCAGGGGTTATACAGAGCACACCCTGGCCACACAGAGATGGGAATGTTGACCAGGAGCAGGGGTTATGCAGAGCACATCCTGGCCACATAGAGATGGGAATGTTGACCAGAAGCTGCAGGGGTTATACAGAGCACACCCTGGCCACACAGAGATGGGAATGTTGACCAGGAGATGCAGGGGTTATACAGAGCACACCCTGGGCACGCGAAGAGATGGGAATGTTGACCAGGAGCTGCTGGGGTTATACAGAGCACGCCCTGGCCACACACAGATGGGAATGTTGACCAGGAGCTGCTGGGGTTATACAGAGCACACCCTGGCCACACAGAATTGGGAATGTTGACGAGGAGCTGCAGGGGTTATACAGAGCACACCCTGGCCACACGGAGATGGGAATGTTGACCAGGAGCTGCAGGGGTTATACAGAGCACACCCTGGCCAGACACAGATGGGAATGTTAACCAGGAGCTGCTGGGGTTAGACAGAGCACACCCTGGCCACACACAGATGGGAATGTTGACCAGGAGCTGCAGGGGTTATACAGAGCACACCCTGGCCAGACACAGATGGGAATGTTGACCAGGAGCTGCTGGGGTTAGACTGAGTGCACCCTGGCCACACAGAGATGGGAATGTTGACCAGGAGCTGCAGGGGTTATACAGAGCACACCCTGGCCACACAGAGACGGGAATGTTGACCAGGAGCTGCATGGGATATGCAGAGCACATCCTGGCCACACAGAGATGGGACTGTTGACCGTGAGCTGCAGGGGTTATACAGAGCACACCCTGGACACACACAGAGATTGGAATGTTCACCAGCAGCTGCAGGGGTTATACAGAGCACACCCTGGCCACACAGAGATGGGAATGTTGACCAGGAGCTGCAGGGGTTATACAGAGCACACCCTGGCCACACAGAGATGGGAATGTTGACCAGGAGCTGCAGGGGTTATACAGAGCACAACCTGGCCACACAGAGATGGGAATGTTGACCAGGAACGGGGGTTATGCAGAACACATCCTGGCCACACAGAGATGGGAATGTTGACCAGGAGCTGCAGGGGCTATACAGAGCACACCCTGGCCACACAGAGATGGGAATGTTGACCAGGAGCTGCAGGGGTTATACAGAGCACAACCTGGCCACACAGAGATGGGAATGTTGACCAGGAACAGGGGTTATGCAGAACACATCCTGGCCACACAGAGATGGGAATGTTGACCAGGAGCTGCAGGGGCTATACAGAGCACACCCTGGCCACACAGAGATGGCAATGTTGACCATGAGCTGCAGGGGTTATACAGAGCACACCCTGGCCACACAGAGATGGGAATGTTGACCAGGAGCAGGGGTTATGCAGAGCACATCGTGGCCACACAGAGATGCGAATGTTGACCAGGAGATGCAGGGGTTATACAGAGCACACCCTGGCCACACACAGATGGGAATGTTGACCAGGCGCTGCAGGGGTTATACAGAGCACACCCTGGCCACACAGAGAAGGGAATGTTGACCAGGAGCAGGGTTTATACAGAGCACACCCTGGCCACACACAGATGGGAATGTTGAGCAGGAGCTGCAGGGGTTATACAGAGCACATCGTGGCCACACAGAGATGGGAATGTTGACCAGGAGCTGCAGGGGTTATACAGAGCACACCCTGGCCACACACAGAGATGGGAATGTTGACCAGGAGCTGCAGGGGTTATCCAGAGCACACCCTGGCCACACAGTATGGAAATGTTGACCAGGAGCTGCAGGGGTTATACAGAGCACACCCTGGCCACACACAGATGGGAATGTTGACCAGGAGCTGCTGGGGTTAGACAGAGCACACCCTGGCCACACAGAGATGGGAATGTTGACCAGGAGCAGGGGTATACAGAGCACACACTGGCCACACAGATGGGAATGTTGACCAGTAGCTGCAGGGGTTATACAGAGCACACCCTGGCAACACAGAGATGGGAATGTTGACCAGGAGCTGCAGGGGTTATACCGAGCACATTGTGGCCACACAGAGATGGGAATGTTGACCAGGAGATGCAGGGGTTATACAGTGCACACCCTGGCCACACAGATGGGAATGTTGTCCAGTAGCTGCTGTGGTGATACAGAGCACACCCTGGCCACACAGATGGGAATGTTGTCCAGTAGCTGCTGTGTTGATACAGAGCACACCCTGGCCACACAGAGATGGGAATGTTGACCAGGAGCTGCAGGGGTTATACAGAGCACACTCTGACCTCTGTGCTGTATATAGTTAATCATTTCCTTCTCAATAATCCCAGGGAGCAGGAGTCAGGCAGTGTGGCCTCGGGAGCCCCCTTTTAAAAAGCTGTTTCAGTGACCTCTGTGCCAGTATGTCGTTCGCATTTACTGCACAATAATCCCTGGGAGCAGGGGACAGGCAGTGTGGTCCGGGAGCCCCCAATTAAAAAGGTGTTTCACAGACCTCTGTGCTGTATATAGTTATCCATTTACTGCTCAATAATCCCTGGGAGCAGGGGACAGGCAGTGTTGCCTCGGGAACCCCCAATTAAAAAGCTGTGTCAGAGAACTCTGTGCCTGTATATAGTTAACCATTTACTGCTCAATCATCCCTGGGAGCAGGGGTCAGGCAGTGTGGCCTCGGGAGCCCCCAATTAAAAAGCTGTTTCAGAGACCTCTGTGCTGTTTTTTGTTAACCATTTACTGCTCAATAATCCCTGGGAGCAGGGGACAGGCAGTGTGGCCTCGGGAGCCCCCAGTTAAAAAGCTGTTTCAGAGATCTCTGTGCTGTATATAGTTAACCATTTACTTCTCAACAATCCCTGTGAACAGGGGACTATCAGTGTTGTCCGGTCGCCCCCAATTAAAAATATCTTTCAGGGAACGCTGTGCCGATATAGAGTTAACCATTTCCTTCTCAATAATCCCAGGGAGCAGGGGACAGGCAGTGTGGCCTCGGGAACACCCAATTTAAAAGCTGATTCAGAGACCTCTGTGCTGTATACAGTTAACCATTTACTTCTCAATAATCCCTGGGAGCAGGGGACAGGCAGTTTGGCCACGGGAGCCCCCAATTAAAAATCTGTTTCAGAGACCTCTGTGCTGTATATAGTTAATCATTTACTGCTCAATAATCCCTGGGAGCAGGGGACAGGCAGTGTGGCCTCGGTAGCCCCCTATTTAAAAGCTGTTTCAGAGACCTCTGTGCTGTACATAGTTAACCATGTACTGCTCAATAATCCCTGGGAGCAGGGGACAGGCAGTGTGGCCTCGGGAGCCCCCAATTAAAAAGCTGTTTCAGAGACCTCTGTGCTGTATACAGTTAACCATTTACTACTCAATAATCCCTGGGGGCACGGGACAGGCAGTGTGGTCGGGAGCTCCCAATTAAAAAGCTCTTTCAGAGACCTCTGTTACGGTGTATAGTTAACCATTTACTTCCTGTCAATTATCCCTGGGAGCAGGGGTCAGGCAGTGTTATCCTCGAAAGCCTCCAATTAAAAACTGTTTCAGAGACCTCTGTGCCTGTATATAGTTAACTATTTACTGCTCAATAATCCCTGGGAGCAGGGGACAGGCAGTGTTGCTCCGGGAGCCCACGATTAAAAAGCTGTTTCAGAGACCTCTGTGCTGTGTATAGTTAACCATTTACTTCTCAATAATCGCTGTGAACAGGGGACTATCAGTGTGGTCCGGTAGCCCCCAATTAAAAAGCTATTTCAGTGACCTCTGTGCTGTTTTTCATTAATCATTTCCTTCTCAATAATCCCAGGGAGCAGGGGTCAGGCAGTGTGGCCTCGGGAACATCCAATTAAAAAGCTGTTTCAGAGACCTCTGTGCTTTATATAGTTAACCATTTACTTCTCAATAATCCCTGGGAGCAGGGGACAGGCAGTATGGTCGGGAGCTACCAATTAAAAAGCTGTTTCAGAGACCTCTGTTACTGTGTATAGTTAACCATTTACTTCCTCTCAATTATCCCTGGGAGCAGGGAGCAGGCAGTGTGGTCTGGGAGCCCCCAGTTAAAAAGCCGCTTCAGAGACCTCTTTGCTGAATATAGTTAACCATTTACTGCTCAATAATCCCTGGGAGCAGGGGACAGGCAGTGCGGCCACGGGAGCCGCCAATTAAAAAGCTGTATCAGAGATCTCTGTGCTGTATATAGTTAACCATTTACTGCTCAATAATCCGTGGAGCAGGGGGCAGGCAGTGTGGCCACGGGAGCCCCCAATTAAAAAGCTGTTTCAGTGACCTCTGTGCTGTACAAGGTTAACCATTTACTTCTCAATAATCCCTGGGAGCAGGGGACAGTCAGTGTGGCTCCGGGAGCCCCCAATTAAAAATCTGTTTCAGTGACCTCTGTGCTGTATACAGTTAACCATTTACTTCTCAATAATCCCTGGGAGCAGGGGACAGGCAGTTTGGCCACGGGAGCCCCCAATTAAAAATCTGTTTCAGAGACCTCTGTGCTGTATATAGTTAATCATTTACTGCTCAATAATCCCTGGGAGCAGGGGACAGGCAGTGTGGCCTCGGTAGCCCCCTATTTAAAAGCTGTTTCAGAGACCTCTGTGCTGTACATAGTTAACCATGTACTGCTCAATAATCCCTGGGAGCAGGGGACAGGCAGTGTGGCCTCGGGAGCCCCCAATTAAAAAGCTGTTTCAGAGACCTCTGTGCTGTATACAGTTAACCATTTACTACTCAATAATCCCTGGGGGCACGGGACAGGCAGTGTGGTCGGGAGCTCCCAATTAAAAAGCTCTTTCAGAGACCTCTGTTACGGTGTATAGTTAACCATTTACTTCCTGTCAATTATCCCTGGGAGCAGGGGTCAGGCAGTGTTATCCTCGAAAGCCTCCAATTAAAAACTGTTTCAGAGACCTCTGTGCCTGTATATAGTTAACTATTTACTGCTCAATAATCCCTGGGAGCAGGGGACAGGCAGTGTTGCTCCGGGAGCCCACGATTAAAAAGCTGTTTCAGAGACCTCTGTGCTGTGTATAGTTAACCATTTACTTCTCAATAATCGCTGTGAACAGGGGACTATCAGTGTGGTCCGGTAGCCCCCAATTAAAAAGCTATTTCAGTGACCTCTGTGCTGTTTTTCATTAATCATTTCCTTCTCAATAATCCCAGGGAGCAGGGGTCAGGCAGTGTGGCCTCGGGAACATCCAATTAAAAAGCTGTTTCAGAGACCTCTGTGCTTTATATAGTTAACCATTTACTTCTCAATAATCCCTGGGAGCAGGGGACAGGCAGTATGGTCGGGAGCTACCAATTAAAAAGCTGTTTCAGAGACCTCTGTTACTGTGTATAGTTAACCATTTACTTCCTCTCAATTATCCCTGGGAGCAGGGAGCAGGCAGTGTGGTCTGGGAGCCCCCAGTTAAAAAGCCGCTTCAGAGACCTCTTTGCTGAATATAGTTAACCATTTACTGCTCAATAATCCCTGGGAGCAGGGGACAGGCAGTGCGGCCACGGGAGCCGCCAATTAAAAAGCTGTATCAGAGATCTCTGTGCTGTATATAGTTAACCATTTACTGCTCAATAATCCGTGGAGCAGGGGGCAGGCAGTGTGGCCACGGGAGCCCCCAATTAAAAAGCTGTTTCAGTGACCTCTGTGCTGTACAAGGTTAACCATTTACTTCTCAATAATCCCTGGGAGCAGGGGACAGTCAGTGTGGCTCCGGGAGCCCCCAATTAAAAATCTGTTTCAGTGACCTCTGTGCTGTATAGAGTTAACCATTTACTGCTCAATAATCCCTGGAGCAGGGGACAGACAGTGTGGGTCCGGGAGCCCCCAATTAAAAAGCTGTTTCAGAGACCTCTGTGCTGTATATAGTTAACCATTTACTGTTCAATAATCACTGGGAGCAGGAGGCAGGCAGTGTGGCTCCGGGAGAACCCAATTAAAAAGCTGTTTCAGTGACCTCTGTGCTGTGTATAGTTAACCATTTACTGCTCAATAATCCCTGTGAGCAGGGGGCAGGCAGTGTGGCCTCGGGAGCACCCAATTAAAAAGCTGTTTCAGAGACCTCTGTGCCTGTATATAGTTAACCATTTACTGCTCAATAATCCCTGGTGGCAGTGGACAGTCAGTGTGGTCTCGGGATCTCCCCAGTTAAAAATCTGCTTCAGTGACCTCTGTGCTGTATATAGTTAACCATTTACTGCTCAATATTCCCTGGGAGTGACGAATGTGATATAAAATAGTTACTTTAGAGATATTAGTTACTGTAATGTAGAGATAGGCCAGTCTCATTCTGGTGAGTTCACAGACAAAGGATTTCAGACCGCATGGCAAAGCAAGGAGGAGGTGTGTCCACCAAAGGAGGAGAAAAGGATGCTGGGTAACTGGGGCCAGAGGAAATGAATGGAAGTGAGCCAATCAGAATGTATGGCCAGGTCAGGAGGGGTATAGGATGACCTACGGGAATCGTGTATGTGAAACTTGATACCATTTGAATTTATTTACAGAAATCCCTTTGTCTCTTTGTTCATTCGCTTTCCGGGATGTAGGAGACTGGATGTGTCCTACGGTTCTGTGAAATGAATCAGGCTTGCAAGCCAAATAAAATAACTAATGCTGTACCTGCAAATCCATCTCGACTTTTATTGAGGCCAGACTGACGGGTAAAGAAATTTGTATTTTGTCATTTGGTGCCGGAAACCCGGGATTTCTCAAGACGGTTCTGACCAACCGCGAAATCAGAATTAGACTGGTTATGAACAGGGAGAGTTGGAAGAAGGGGCCCACAATGTATAGCTGGAAAATGACCGCGCATTGCTTTTTCCCCTCTTCTTATCGCCTGATTAGTCTGGTCACTCGCGGTTGGTACGGAGAGATCGTCTCGACAAAATAATATGTCAGTCTGGGGATTAGAAAATTAAACTGATGGGATGTCATAATTGATAGTTCAGTTTTGGGTTAATTGTGTTGTTGATTACTGATGTGACTTCAGCAGATGAGGGTTCAGTTAAATAAGTGTTTTTAAATCTGAAGATGGTTCAACTCCATGTGTGAGTTCTGATTCGGCTTGGGTTAGGTTTTGGGTTGATGGGACATCTAAAACGATGATTCAATTCCATGTAAGTGTTTTTAAGGCTGATGGGACTTCAGTAGATGAAGGTTCAGTTAAGTAAGTATTCTTAAGGCTGATGGGACTTCAGTAGATGAAGGTTCAGTTCAGTGTTTTTAAATCTCAAGATGATTCAATTCCATGTGTGTGTGTTTTAAATCTATAATTGATTAAGCTAAAATTGTATCCTTGGACTGTGGTGGCGAAAAACGCAGTTCTGAGGACTAGTTGAGATTGTGGGGAATTGCTTGGATAAATTTCAAGACAAAGAACATCCATAGAGCTGGATGCTGCATGTTGGTTGAAGCAGAAGTCTCTCAAAGGGCTAACAGCAGCAGCCAAAGTTAAAGACGACAGACAGTGCTTCTCACTCAGGCCTTGAGATAACAGCAGCAGCCTGTAGTGTAATCGGATACCTTTCCTTTGAGTCAGTGAACTCCAGCAAATTTATGTTTTGAATTAGTTAAAGGAAACCAGTGGGTTTCTCCACCTCTTTGATAAAAGTTATTATTTTCGAAAGCAATTGATTGAAATTGCCAGAATCTTAAGTTTTACTTACTTGAAATAATGTTTATCTCATTTTATTTGTGAATTAACAGAAACTTAAAGAAACTCACTGACACCATTTTAAAAAGTGTAAATCTGGAGATGACAGTTGACTTTGCCCCGATATACATCACCGCAGCTAACTGCTCCCTCATTGATAGCAGCCAACATTTTTGAGAATGTAAGAAAAACTTGTGAAAAGAAAAATTGTTAAGATAAAGAATTAATTAAGTTGCAAATGTTATACAAGTTTGTGTTAAGCAAATCGTAAATTTAGTTCTGAGTTGAGATCAGAGCTAAGCTTGCAAGTTGCAGTAATTCAATTTGAATTTTCAAACATTTTAAGTTTTAAAAGAACACTGTTAGAACCTTTTCAATCATTTTGCCAAGGAGCAAAAAATTGCCATTGGTTATAGATAAGCAAATAAAAATATATATATATAATTAAAAAAAAGAAAGAGCCAAAGTATGAAAGCTAAAGAGTTAATTAGATTATGGAGACAATATTGTCAAGAGGAAAGAGATAGGATCATGTTATCAAGTAGGCAGGACAATGCCCTTAAAATGGGAATTCCAATTAGTGAACAGGGTAACAAAAAAACATTACAGGTCTTGAAAAAGGAATGTGCATTCAAAAAACGCGCAAGTAGAGACAGGAAAGGCTCGGGTCAAACAAAAGATGGGCTACATAGTTCAATGGCTGGCCTTGAATTGACAGAAAATGACCAATTCGATAATTTGAAAATGTCAGGATAGTAAGGAGGGCTGTTGTCGGCTGCAAAGAGACATAGATAGGATGCAGAGCTGGGCTGAGAAGTGGCAGATGGAGTTTAAACCTGAAAAATGTGAGGTTGTCCATTTTGGAAGGACAAATATGAATGCGGAATACAGGGTTAACGGTAGAGTTCTTGGCAATGTGGAGGAGCAGAGAGATCTTGGGGTCTATGTTCATACATCTTTGAAAGTTGCCACTCAAGTGGATAGAGCTGTGAAGAAGGCCTATGGTGTGCTCGCGTTCATTAACAGAGGGATTGAATTTAAGAGCCGTGAGGTGACGATGCAGCTGTACAAAACTTTGGTAAGGCCACATTTGGAGTACTGTGTACAGTTCTGGTCACCTCATTTTAGGAAGGATGTGGAAGCTTTGGAAAAGGTGCAAAGGAGATTTACCAGGATGTTACCTGGAATGGAGAGTAGGTCTTACGAGGAAAGGTTGAGGGTGCTAGGCCTTTTCTCATTAGAACGGAGAAGGATGAGGGGCGACTTGATAGAGGTTTAAAAGATGATCAGGGAACAGATAGAGTAGACACTCAGAGACTTTTTCCCCGGGTGGAACAAACCATTACAAGGGGACATAAATTTAAGGTGAAAGGTGGAAGATACAGGAGGGATATCAGAGGTAGGTTCTTTACCCAGAGAGTAGTGGGGGCATGGAATGCACTGCCTGTGGAAGTAGTTGAGTCGGAAACATTAGGGACCTTCAAGCAGCTATTGGATAGGTACATGGATTACGGTAAAATTATATAGTGTAGATTTATTAGTTCTTAAGGGCAGCACGGTAGCATTGTGGATAGCACAATTGCTTCACAGCTCCAGGGTCCCAGGTTCGAATCCGGCTTGGGTCATTCTCTGTGCGGAGTCTGCACGTCCTCCCCGTGTCTGCGTGGGTTTCCTCCGGGTGCTCCGATTTCCTCCCACAGTCCAAAGATGTGCAGGGTAGGTGGATTGGCCATGATAAATTGCCCTTAGTGTCCAAAATTGCCCTTGGTGTTGGGTGGAGGTGTTGAGTTTGGGTGGGGTGCTCTTTCCAAGAGCCGGTGCAGACTCAAAGGGCCGAATGGCCTCCTTCTGCACTGTAAATTCAATGATAATCGATGATTAATCTAGGACAAAGGTTCGGCACAACATCGTGGGCCGAAGGGCCTGTTCTGTGCTGTATTTTCTCTGTTCTATGCTCTATGTCAGCAAAGGATTTCGACTGCACCTGTAGCATTGTCTGCACTAATTCCAGAACCACCAGGGTATAATAATTTATATCCAGTCACTGCTCCCCAGATCCCAATCATGCCAGTCACTCCAGCCCTTTTGGTTGATAGCGTGGGTCCCGATTTACCATCTTCACGATCAGTGGGGGAGGAGGAGCTCTGTTCCACAAGCCCAGTTAGCTCTAGGACCCGATCTCGGACAGCGAGAGAAGGGCTTGATCCTAACCAGAAACAATTAAGCATACCACTTAAATCCCTTCAGACCAAGGGGAAACAGCAAATTGAGAACAAAGGGAGATGCCAGGATTGAAAGAGAAAGAACTCCCTCTAGTGACAGGGAGGGACGTCGAAGTCTTGGAAGAACCAGAGGAAATAGCTAGAATGCCCCCTGGTGAGACTCGGAGACAGTTGCCGATTAGGAAGATACCAATCACCTGAATGATGCTAGCCACGCCGCACTTCAGCAAGCCCATGCGTTAGACGACGATAGACGGACACAAATCCTGAATGCGTTGAATAGCACATTTCAAAAGCCCATAAATCTTTCTGCTATCTTAGACCTCAAACCTAAAAAGACTGAAGAGCCAGAGGAATTTCTGGAACGTTTTAATGAAATCTACCGTGGGCATTCTGGCGACTTGCCATATCAAAATGGTCAGAATTCCCCTCAATATTGTGCTATGTTAATGCATTGCCTACCACCTTCCGTGGCTACTGCTGTGAAATGTAACAACATGAATTGGACAGACAACGACCCTTCCCAGATGGCAAGGGCAGTCAGATTTTATTGGAAGGAGGGTGTAGGCCAGGAAGAAGGCTCAGTTACAAAGATTAAGACTGAGTATGTATTGAAAAAGAATGATCTGCAACCCCAACAAGCGGCAGAAATGGTAGCTTACCAGCTGGAGCCCCAATATTGTGACTTTGGGCGGGTGGATCAGCGAGGGGGAGGACATCAAACCCACCCAAAGGGACCCTCAGTTCCTTTTTATGGCCCACCGTATGCACCAACAGCTTTACAACCGCCACCCCCTCTGAGGGGCCATTGGTCTACTGGGAGAAGAGGACGGGGCAGATATAGAGGGAGCAATGCATGTTTAAATTGCGGCCGTGCAGATCACTGGCAACAGGAATGCCCCTTTAAAAGACAGGCAGCAGAAGGAGGGGGTACCCACCAAGGGGAGGACAGACGAGATACACTGACTTCTCCTAGGCAAACCCTTTCCCAACACAGGATTGACTAGCTAATTTAGTCATAAGGACTCTCCAATCGGACAGGGAACCTATTATCTCTCTGCAGATAGGAGATTAACATCACTCATTTGTAATCGACACTGGAGCAGCCATGTCTTCTGTGCAATCAGAACTTCGACTACCACTATCCGACCACACGCAGCAATTGTCGGGGTTCCAAGGACAGGTGTGTGAGTATCTTATTTCTGAACCTGTGACAGTCACTTACGAGAATAAGTCTGCAGATCATCAGTTTGTAGTGACTACTGGATTGGACTGTAACTTGTTGGCCCGAGATTTACTGTGTATTTTCCAGCTACAGCTAGAGTGCGGAGACGAGGGGGTAATGGTTAAATCATGGAGGATGAGACAACAGTGCTATATTTCTATCACCCCCCAGTGGTGGACGTTAGACGTTGAACAGTCACTGCATCACGTTACCCTGGCCTATGACAGAACCGGACAAAACAGGGAGTTGGAGGACAAATACCGGCCATTAATTGGGACCGAATGGCCAGTCAAAGTTACAGCCACAGTCACGGGAAAAGAAGGTAAAGCCGATTTTGTTACAATATCACCACATTTATGGCCACAGTCAGCTTCGGTAAGCCCTCATATTACACGTCAGGCCCACGACCAGTACCATGCCAGGGATCTGGGGCCTATGGTAAGGAGGGCAGTGGATCATTCGGATCCAACAGAGTACGCACTTCAAGTCACGCCAGACGTCACTGCCATAAAATATTTTGAGGTCCCTGAAACGATTAACACTCGACTGCAGCCCCGTCTATGGACAAATTAATGCGAGAGCTGTTGCAACAGGGTACTTTGGTCCCTTACCAATCAGAATGTAACACCCCCATACTTGCTGTGCCTAAACCAGCCAAGCCAGACCAGTACCGATTAGTACAGGATTTACGTTCAATCAATGCCATCGCACAGCCGTTACATGCTCTCACTCTCCAACAGGATATTACGGTGTATAGCTCCCACTCGGTCATCGCACTTCTGAGGCAACTGCAGACTCAGCATCTTACCGCAGCTCGTCAGAATAGGTATGAGATATACCTTTTGAACAATCCACGTCTGACATTTAAATACTGTACCACTATCAATCCAGCCTGTTTTCTTAGTGGTCCCCCTGTCCATGAAGACGCACCTGGCCACGACTGTTTAGCCTTGATTCAGGAAACTACCACAATAAGGGACGATTTGAGTGATATTTCGTCAGAACAACCTGACATGATTATGTGTGGTCAAATATCCCACCGAGGTTTAGTTAATGACTTAGTGGAGGCCCTCCTTATGCCCGCGCAGATTTCCGTTATTAAATGCGCTGCCCACACAAATGGTAAGACCCCAGTTGACGTTGGTAATGAACGAGCAGATCGTGCAGCGCGCACAGCCGCACAAATTCAGCAAGTGATGGTGCCTAAAATGTTAAGTCAGACTAAACGATCTACTATGAATATGTCTGCTTCTGACAAGCCAATGCCAACCATCCAAGACGTCATAAGGTTACAGGAGGACGCTCCTGAGAGTGATAAACAAATGTGGAAACGGTTAGGTTGTACTTATGATTCTGTTACCTCTTTATGGACCACGCCTGCACATCAGACTTGTATGCCTAATGTACTGGCTTTATGGGTCACTGAATGTGTACACTTTGCAACTCATTGTGGGGCTCGGGGGACTAGTGATTTGTTGCTGGACACTTGGTGGCACCCTGAAATGCAGGGGTTGGCCCAGAGTATCAGTAATCGGTGTTTGATTTGTCAGCAATATAACACCGGAAAAGGTATCCCTTGTGGTATGGGGCAACCCCCGTTGCCCAGTGGTCCCTTTGAGACGCTCCAAATGGATTACATTGAGTTGGAAAGGTGTCAATGTTATAAATATGTTTTGGTCATTGTGGATGTGTTCAGCAGATGGGTTGAGGTGTATCCGACTACCGATAATAAAGCTGCTACTGTGGTTAAAGTTCTGATGCGGGAAATCATTCCCCGGTACAGTATACCAGCTCAGTTGAGTTCTCATAACGGACCTCATTTTCTTGGACAGATTAACCTACCTCCCTTCCCCAGTGCTATTTTCCAGGTGTGGAGCATGATGGGGTGGCTACGCACCGTCTGTGCGATATTCGGCCTCACCTCGCTTGGAGTGTTATTGGCGACGGACATGGAAAAGGGAAATATTATCTACATTTGTAACCCCAACCAATCTACGAGGACATTTTGTTTATGCAGAGGTGATGTTCTTCGCTGCCCCCATATACGAGGACATGGTATCGACTCATGGAAGGTCGTCAAAGTTAAGGAGAATGCAGGAGTCATGAAGCAATTGCACCGGTCCCGGCGATGGGAAGGGAACATTATATGGACATTGCCTTGTTTTTGGAGTACATGTAAATTTGATTTTGGATGTGTTAAGATTGGTGCAATAAAGGTAACATCAGACCGTCAGGAGAAGGTAGGAAGAGGTTGTGAGAGAGAGAGAGGGACTAGAGAGAAAGGACGGGGCGTGTGAGAAAGGAAGTACAGCTAGAACGTAGGTTATCAGGAGATACACTTAATTTAGTTAAAGACCACACTGAGGAAAACCCGGGAAGTATGAATCTCTTCTATCAGATTTACCACCGCTTGTATGGCCAGGGACGGGTTGTCTGCTAGCCGAACCCCGCAGCGGTGTCTAGGTTATTTTCTGTTTCACCGCTTTGGGGCACTCCCCAAACGGTGGGTCATTGTCAGCGTTCCGAGCCACCGCCCGAGCAAGTCACTCTTCCTTACGATCCAGATTCAGCACCACCGGCTATTTGCCTTCCCCTTCCTCGGGATAATTTCCACTCACAGTATGATAGGCTGCAACGGGCGTACATACCTAGCCACTTCACTCCCAATAGGGATTCCCGGTCGTACGAGAATTGTTTCAGCAGTGAAGGATATGGCTGTTTGCTGGTAGAGGTGGACACAAATATAACATGTCTGTTCCCCACCTGTACGGACAGGAGGTGTCGTATCACCCAGGCGTCTGGCCAATGCGTTTGTTATAACACCACTTGCGTTCCATTGAACGCCGGCCTCCAGCTCCTTTGTGGCTGGGCGAATGTTTCTCATATCACTGTTGGGACGAGGGCTTTCCGCATTGCTAGGCGGCCCGAATGGGCGTTCCAAAGCTGGATAAACTGGGCTACTGGGGGATCCCTACGCAACCGATATACTGATTGTGATGCTCATCTGTACACGGAACAAGGATACTACTTTAATTTAAAAAAATGGTACAGCAACTAATGTTTTGTCACCCCCATTTCCCCGCCAAATTGCTATTGGGACTCTAGTCCCTACCACAGTCCCCTGCCCCTCGGCGTGGATGCTGCATAATCAGTTAGCACGCCGGGCAGTCTCTGCTGAATTCTGCGAGAATGGAAAAAACCTCAGTTTCTCACGCCCAACCGGGGCCACTCAGCCGGGTGGGGAATTCGGAGCATCTTGACACTGGGAGGTGTGCGGGGTTCCTTGGCTGTCAGCGACAGGAATTATTTTATTTGTGGCCTTACCATCTTGGGAAATGAAACCTTGGGAGCCCTCGGGGCAATAACCAAGGAATTGTCTCAGCTACGGTTGTTTGCAATGCAGAACCGGTATGCTCTTGACTATCTTATGGCCCGTGAGGGTGGGGTATGCGCCATAGTACAGGGCAAGTGTATCATGGGTGTTCAAGACTTGACCGCTAACATCACTAAATTTATGGATCGCATACGGGATCACCTGGACGGAATGCAGGATCCTGGCACTTGGGGTAACTGGGGATTTGGAGGTTGGAAGGACTGGTTGATAAATATGGCCATGTATATAGCAGTGGCTATTGGCTGCATCTTTGTGGGCCCAGCCATCCTTAAATGTGTGATGGGAAGAATGCGGGGTGCACTGGAACAGATCAACGCTCCTAAAATCTTGGCTGTCAAAATCCATGAGGGTGCAGCAGATGAAGGGGGGCTAAGCCAGGAATTGGAAATGCAGCGACGGATCTTTTTAGATGAGGGACCGTAGCTATGGATTGGATAGTTCGGTTATCATGGAATTATAAAAGGAGGGAATGACGAATGTGATATAAAATAGTTACTTTAGAGATATTAGTTACTGTAATGTAGAGATAGGCCAGTCTCATTCTGGTGAGTTCACAGACAAAGGATTTCAGACCGCATGGAAAAGCAAGGAGGAGGTGTGTCCACCAAAGGAGGAGAAAAGGATGCTGGGTATTAGGGGCCAGAGGAAGGGATTGGAAGTGAGCCAATCAGAATGTATGACCAGGTCAGGAGGGGTATAGGGTGACCTACGGGAATCGTGTCTGTGAAACTTGATACCATTTGAATTTATTTGCAGAAATCCCTTTGTCTCTTTGTTCATTCGCTTTCCGGGGTGTAGGAGACTGGATGTGTCCTATGGTTCTGTGAAATGAATCAGGCTTGCAAGCCAAATAAATTAACTAATGCTATACCTGCAAATCCATCTCGACTTTTATTGAGGCCAGGCTGACGGGAAAAGAAATTTGTATTTTGTCAGGAGCAGAGGTCAGGCAGTGTGGCTCCGGGAGCCCCCAATTAAAAAGCTGTTTCAGAGACCTCTGTGCTGTATATAGTTAAGCATTTACTGCTCAATAATCCCTGGGAGCAGGGTACAGGCAGTGTAGATAATGGAGCCCCCTATTATAAAGCTATTTCAGAGAACTCTGTATTGCATATAGTTAACCATTTACTGCTCAATTATCCCTGGAAGCAGGGGTCAGGCAGTGTGCCCTTGGGAGCCCCCAATTAAAAAGTAGTTTCAGAGACCTCTGTGCTGTATATAGTTAACCATTTACTTCCCAATAATCCCTGGGAGCAGGGGACAGGCAGTGTGGCCTCGGGAGCCCCCAATTAAAAATCTGCTTCAGTGACCTCTGTGCTGTATATAGTTAACCATTTACTGCTCAATAATCCCTGGGAGCAGGGGTCAGGCAGTGTGGCCTCGGGAGCCCCCAATTAAAAAGCTGCTTCAGTGACCTCTGTGCTGTATACAGTTAACCATTTACTGCTCAATAATCCCTGGGAGCAGGGGACAGGCAGTGTGGCCTCGGGAGCCCCCAATTAAAAAGCTGTTTCAGAGACCTCTGTGCTGTATATAGTTAACCATTTACTGCTCAATAATCCCTGGGAGCAGGGGACAGGCAGTGTGGTCCGGAGCTCCCAATTAAAAAGCTGTTTCAGAGACCTCTGTGCTGAATATAGTTAACCATTTACTTCCTCTCAATAATCCCTGGGAGCAGGGGACAGGCAGTGTAGCCTCGGGAGCCCCCAATTTAAAAGCTGTTTCAGAGACCTCTGTGCTGTATGTCATGATATTCACGTGAATATCACAGCACATACACTCATACATAGTGATGGACAGATCAACGGATCAATTAGCACACACAACACGACAGCCAATCACAGACAAGAGCATACACAGTACAAAACAAGGAACACAATACTTCCTGGGCAGTCCAGCAGGAGACGGCTCAGGGCAAGCACCTCCAAGCCAGACACTCAGACAGTCACCATGTGCAGAGCACCAAGTTTGTTATATGAATAGTTAAAAGAAATAAAACTGCGTTGTACCAATCGCAACCGTGTTGGTTCGTTTGTGTCTCAGAGTACCCAACACTTCACTGTATATAGTTAACCATTTACTTCTCAATAATCCCTGTGAGCAGGGGAGAGGCAGTGTGGTCCGGGAGCCCGCAATTAAAAAGCTGTTTCAGAGACCTCTGGGCTGTATACAGTTAACCATTTACTGCTCAATAATCCGTGGGAGCCGGGGACAGGCAGTGTGGCCTCGGGAGCCCCCAATTAAAATGCTGTTTCAGAGACCCCTGTGCTGTATACAGTTAACCATTTACTGCTCAATAATCCCTGGGAGCAGGGGACAGGCAGTGTGGCTCCGGGAGCCCCCAATTAAAATGCTGTGTCAGAGACCTCTGTGCCTGTATATAGTTAACCATTTACTTCTCAATAATCCCTGTGAGCAGGGGACAGGCAGTGTGGCCTCGGGAGCCCCCAATTAAAAAGATGTTTCAGAGACCTCTGTGCCTGTATATAGTTAACCATTTACTGCTCAATAATCCCTGGGAGCAGGGAACAGGGAGTGTGGCCTCGGGAGCCCCCAATTAAAAAGCTGTTTCAGATACTCTGTGCTGTATATAGTTAACCATTTACTGCTCAATAATCCCTGGGAGCAGGGGACAGGCAGTTTGGCCTCGGGAGTCCCCAATGAAAAATCTATTTCAGGGAACGCTGTGCCTATATAGAGTTAACCATTTACTACTCAATAATCCCTGGGAGCAGGGAGCAGGCAGTGTGGTATGGGAGGCGCCAATTGAAAAGCTGTTTCAGAGACATCTGTGCTGTATAGAGTTAACCATTTACTGCTCAATAATCCCTGGGAGCAGGGGTCAGGCAGTGTGGTCAGGGAGCCCCCAATTAAAAAGGTGTTTCAGAGACCTCTGTGCTGTACAAGGTTAACCATTTACTTCTCAATAATCCCTGGGAGCAGGGGACACGCAGTGTGGCCACGGGAGCCCCCAATTAAAAAGCTGTTTCAGCGACCTCTGTGCTGTATATAGTTAACCATTTACTTCTCAATAATTCCTGGGAGCAGGGGACAGGCAGCGTGGCCTCGGGAGTCCCAAATTTAAAAGTTGTTGCAGAGATCTCTGTGCCTGTATATAGTTAACTATTTACTTCTCAATAATCCCTGGGAGCAGGGGACAGGCAGTGTGGCCATGGGAGCCCCCAATTAAAAAGCTGTTTCAGAGACCTCTGTGCTCTACATAGTTAACCATTTACTGCTTAATAATCCCTGGGAACAGGGGACAGGCAGTGTTGTCCGGGAGCCCCCAATTAAAAAGCTGTTTCAGAGACCTCTGTGCTGGATATAGTTAACCATTTACTGCTCAATAATCCCTGGGAGCAGGAGACAGGCAGTGTGGCCTCGGGAGCCCCCAATTAAAATGCTGTTTCAGAGACCTCTGTGCTGTGTATAGTTAACCATTTACTTCCTCTCAATTAGCCCTGGGAGCAGGGGACAGGCAGTGTGGCCTCGGGAGCCCCCAATTAAAAAAGCTGTATCAGATATCTCTGTGCTGTATATAGTTACCCATTTAATTCTCAATAATCCCTGTGAGCAGGGGACAGGCAGTGTGGCCTCGGGAGCCCCCAATTAAAAAGCTGTATCAGAGATCTCTGTGCTGTATGTCGTTAACCATTTACTGCTCAATAATCCCTGGGAGCAGCGGACAGGCAGTGTGGCCTCGGGAGGCCCCAATTAAAAAGCAGTTTAAGTGACCTCTGTGCTTTATATAGTTAACCATTTACTGCTCAATAATCCCAGGGAGCAGGGGACAGGCAGTGTGGCCTCGGGAGCCCCCAATTAAAAAGCTGTATCAGAGATCTCTGTGCTGTATGTCGTTAACCATTTACTGCTCAATAATCCCTGGGAGCAGCGGACAGGCAGTGTGGCCTCGGGAGGCCCCAATTAAAAAGCTGTTTAAGTGACCTCTGTGCGTGTATATCGTTAACCATTTACTGCTCAATAATCCCTGGGAGCAGTGGACAGGCAGTGTTGCCTCGGGAGGCCCCAATGAAAAAGCTGTATCAGAGACCTCCGTGCCTGTATATAGTTAACCATTTTCTGCTCAATAACACCTGGGACCAGGGGACAGGCAGTGTGGTCCGAGAGCCCCCAATTAAAAAGCTGTTTCAGAGACCTCTGCTGCATATAGTTAACCATTTACTGCTCAATAATCCCTGGGAGCAGGGGACAGGCTGTGTGGCCTCGGGAGCCCCCAATTAAAAAGCGGTTTCAGAGACCTCTGCTGTATATAGTTAACCATTTACTGCTCAATAATCCCTGGGAGCAGGGGACAGGCTGTGTGGCTCCGGGAGCCCCCAATTAAAAAGCTGTTTCAGAGACCTCTGTGTTGTATATAGTTAACCAAGGAAGGCAGTGCAGGGATCCCCTGCGGTCATCTCACTCCAAAACAGATTTACCGTTTTGGAAACTGTTGTGGGAGATGGCTCACCACGGGAAGGTGGCAGCAGCCAGGTTCATGGCACCGTGGCTGGCTCTGCTGCACAAAAGGGCGGGAAAAAGAGGGGCAGAGCTATAGTGATAGGGGATTCAATTGTAAGGGGAATAGACAGGCGTTTCTGTGGACGCAAACAAGAATCCAGGATGGTATGTTGCCTCCCTGGTGCAAGGGTCAAGGATGTCTCGGAGCGGCTGCAGGACATTCTGGAGGGGGAAGGTGAACAGCCAGCTGTCGTGATGCATATAGGCACCAACGATATAGGTAAAAAACGGGATGAGGTCCTACAAGCTGAATTTAGGGAGTTAGGAGTTAAACTAAAAAGTAGGACCTCAAAGGTAGTAATCTCAGGATTGCTACCAGTGCCACGCGATAGTCAGAGTAGGAATGACAGGATAGCTAGGGTGAATACGTGGCTTGAGAGATGGTGCAAGAGGGAGGGTTTCAAATTCCTGGGACAGTGGGACCGGTTCTGGGGGAGGTGGGACCTGTACAAATCGGACGGTCTGCATTTGGGTGGGACCGGAACCAATGTTCTCGGGGGTGTGTTTGCTAGTGCAGTTGGGGAGGGTTTAAACTAATGTGGCAGGGGGATGGGAACCGATGTAGGAAGTCAGTGGGGACAGAAACAAAAGGCAGGAAGGGAGAGTGTGTAAAGCATGACCTGAGAATGCAGGGCAGAGAGCAAGGAAGGTCTACATTAAACTGCATTTATTTCAATGCAAGGGGCCTGACGGGCAAAGCGGATGAACTCAGGGCATGGACGGGCACATGGGACTGGGATATTATAGCTATGACTGAAACATGGTTAAGGGAGGGGCAGGACTGGCAGCTCAATGTTCCGGGGTACAGATGCTATAGAAAGGATAGAACAGGAGGTAAGCGAGGAGGGGGAGTGGAGTTTTTGATTAGGGAGAACATCACGGCAGTACTTAGAGGGGATATATCCGAGGGTTCGCCCACTGAGTCTATATGGGTGGAACTGAAAAATAAGAAGGGAGAGATCACCTTGGTAGGACTGTACTACAGGCCCCCAAATAGTCAGCGGGAAATTGAGGAGCAAATATGTAAGGACATTACAGATAGCTGCAAGAATAGTAGGGTGGTAGTAGTAGGGGACTTTAACTTTCCCAACATTGACTGGGACAGCCAGAGCATTAGGGGCTTGGATGGAGGGAAATTTGTTGAGTGTATTCAGGAGGAATTTCTCATTCAGTATGTGGATGGACCGACTAGAGAGGGGGCAAAACTTGACCTCGTCTTGGGAAATAAGGAAGGGCAAGTGACAGAAGTGTTAGTGAGGGATCACTTTGGGACAAGTGACCATAACTCCATTAGTTTTAAGATAGCTATGGAGAATGATAGGTCTGGCCCAAGAGTTAAAATTCTTAATTGGGGCAAGGCCAATTTTGATGGTATCAGACAGGAACTTGCAGAGGTAGATTGGGGGAGACTGTTGGCAGGCAAAGGGACGGCTGGTAAATGGGAGGCTTTTAAAAATGTGTTAACCAGGGTGCAGGGTAAGCACATTCCCTTTAGAGTGAAGGGTAAGGCTGGTAGAAGTAGGGAACCCTGGATGACTCGAGATATTGAGACTCTGGTCAAAAAGAAGAAGGAGGCATATGACTTACATAAGCAACTGGGATCAAGTGGATCCCTTGAAGACTATAGAGATTGTCGAAATAGAGTGAAGAGGGAAATCAGGAGGGCAAAAAGGGGACATGAAATTGCTTTGGCAAATAATGCAAGGGAGAATCCAAAGAGATTCTACAAATACATAAAGGGGAAAAGAGTAACTAGGGACAGAGTAGGGCCTCTTAAGGATCAACAAGGACATCTATGTGCAGAGCCACAAGAGTTGGGTGAGATCCTGAATGAATATTTCTCATCGGTATTCACGGTGGAGAAAGGCATGGATGTTAGGAAACTAAGGGAAATAAATAGTGATGTCTTGAGAAGTGTGCATATTACAGAGGAGGAGGTGCTGGAAGTCTTAAAGCGCATCAAGGTAGATAAATCCCCGGGACCTGATGAAATGTATCCCAGGGTGTTGTGGGAGGCGAGGGAGGAAATTGCGGGTCCCCTAACAGAGATATTTGAATCATCGGCAGCCACAGGTGAGGTGCCTGAAGATTGGAGAGTGGCGAATGTTGTGCCCTTGTTTCAGAAGGGCAGCAGGGAAAAGCCTGGGAACTACAGACTGGTGAGACTAACGTCTGTAGTAGGTAAGTTGCTAGAAGGTATTCTGAGAGATAGGAGCTACAAGCATTTAGAGAGGCAAGGACTGATTCGGGGCAGTCAGCGTGGCTTTGTGCGTGGAAAATCATGTCTCACAAATTTGATTGAGTTTTTTGAGGGGGTGACCAAGAAGGTAGATGAGGGCAGTGCAGTAGACGTTGTCTACATGGACTTTAGCAAAGCCTTTGACAAGGTACCGCATGGTAGGTTGTTGCAGAAGGTTAAAGCTCACGGGATCCAGGGTGAGGTTGCCAATTGGATTCAAAATTGGCTGGACGACAGAAGGCAGAGGGTGGTTGTAGAGGGTTGTTTTTCAAACTGGAGGCCTGTGACCAGTGGTGTGCCTCAGGGATTGGTGCTGGGTCCACTGTTATTTGTGATTTATATTAATGATTTGGATGAGAATTTAGGAGGCATGGTTAGTAAGTTTGCAGATGACACCAAGATTGGTGGCACAGTGGATAGTGAAGAAGGTTATCTAGGATTGCAACGGGATCTTGATCAATTAGGCCAGTGGGCCGACGAATGGCAGATGGAGTTTAATTTAGATAAATGTGCGGTGATGCATTTTGGCAGATCGAATCAGGCCAGGACCTACTCAGTTAATGGTATGGCGTTGGGGAGAGGTATAGAACAAAGAGATCTAGGAGTACAGGTTCATAGCTCCTTGAATGTGGAGTCGCAGGTGGACAGGGTGGTGAAGAAGGCATTCAGCATGCTTGGTTTCATTGGTCAGAACATTGAATACAGGAGTTGGGACGTCTTGTTGAAGTTGTACAAGACATTGGTACGGCCACACTTGGAATACGGTGTGCAGTTCTGGTCACCCTATTATACGAAGGATATTATTAAACTGGAAAGAGTGCAGAAAAGATTTACTAGGATGTTGCCGGGACTTGATGGTTTGAGTTATAAGGAGAGGCTGGATAGACTGGGACTTTTTTCCTTGGAGCGTAGGAGGCTTAGGGGTGATCTTATAGAGGTCTATAAAATAATGAGGGGCATAGATAAGGTAGATAGTCAACATCTTTTCCCAAAGGTAGGGGAGTCTAAAACTAGAGGGCATAGGTTTAAGGTGAGAGGGGAGAGATTCAGAAGGGCCCAGAGGGGCAATTTCTTCACTCAGAGGGTAGTGAGTGTCTGGAATGGGCTGCCAGAGGTAGTAGTAGAGGCGGGTACAATTGTGTCTTTTAAAAAACATTTAGATAGTTACATGGGGAAGATGGGTATAGAGGGTTATGGGCCAAGTGTGGGCAACTGGACTAGCTTAATGGTAAAAACTGGGCGGCATGGCATGGTTGGGCCGAAGGGCCTGTTTCCATGCTGTAAACTTCTATGATTCTATGATTCTAACCACTTACTGTTCAATAATCCCTGGGAGCAGGGGACAGGCAGTGTGGTCCAGGAGCCCCCAATTAAAAAGGTGTTTCAGATACCTCTGTGCTGTATATAGTTAACCATTTACTGCTCAATAATCCATGGGAGCAGGGGACAGGCAGTGTGGCCTCGGGAGCCCACAATTAAAATGCTGTTTCAGAGACCTCTGTGCTGTATATAGTTAACCATTTACTGCTCAATAATCCCTGGGAGCAGGGGACAGGCAGTGTGGCCTCGGGAGCCCCCAATTAAAAAGCTGATTCAGAGACCTCTGTGCCTGTATATAGTTAACCATTTACTGCTCAATAATCCCTGGACGCAGGGGACAGGCAGTGTGGCCTCGAGAGCCCCCAATTAAAAAGCTGATTCAGAGACCTCGGTGCTGTATATGGTTAACCATTTACTTCACAATAATCCCTGGGAGCAGGGGACAGGCAGTGTGGCCTCGAGAGCCCCCAATTAAAAAGCAGTTTCAGAGACCTCTGTGCTGTATATAGTTAACCATTTACTGCTCAATAATCCCTGGGAGCAGGGGACAGGCAGTGTGGCCTCGAGAGCCCCCAATTAAAAAGCTGTTTCAGATACTCTGTGCTGTAGATAGTTAACCATTTACTGCTCAATAATCCATGGGAGCAGGAAACAGGCAGTGTGGCTTCGGACACCCCCAATTAAAAAGCTATTTCAGAGACCTCTGTGCTGTATATAGTTAACCATTTACTTCTCAATAATTACTGAGAGCAGGGGACAGGCAATGTGGCCTCGGGTGCCCCCAACTAAAAAGCTGTTTCAGAGACCTCTGTGCTGGACATAGTTAACCATTTACATCTCAATAATCCCTGGGAGCAGGGGTCAGGCAGTGTGATCTGGGAGCCCCCAATTAAAAAGCTGTTTCAGAGACCTCTGTGCTGTATATAGTTAACCATTTACTGCTCAATCATCCCACGGAGCAGGGGTCAGGCAGTGTGGCCTCGGGAACCCCCAATTAAAAAGTTGCTTCAGAAACCTCTGTGCTGTATATAGTTAACCATTTACTTCTCAATTACCCCTGGGAGCAGGGGTCAGGCAGTGTGATCTGGGAACCCCCAATTAAAAAGCTGTTTCAGAGACCTCTGTGCTGCATATAGTTAAGCATTTAACGCTCAATAATCCCTGGGAGCAGGGGACAGGTAGCGTGGTTAAGGGAGCCCCCTAGAAAAAGCAGTTTCATAGACCTCTGTGCTGTATATAGTTAACCATTTACTGCTCAATAATCCCTGGGAGCAGGGGACAGGCAGTGTGGCCTCGGGAGCCCCCAATTAAAAAGCTCTTTCAGAGAACGCTGTGCCTGTATATAGTTAACCATTTACTGCTCAATCATCCCTCGGAGCAGGGGTCAGACAGTGTGGCCTCGGGATCCCCCAATTTAAAAACTGTTTCAGAGAACTCTGTGCTGTATATAGTTAACCATTTACTGCTCAATCATCCCTCGGAGCAGGGGACAGGCAGTGTGGCCTCGGGAGCCCCCAATTAAAAAGTAGCTTCAGAAACCTCTGTGCTGTATATAGTTCTGCATTTAGTGCCCAATAATCCCTGGGACCAGGGGACAGGCAGTCTGGTCGGGAGCCCCCAATTAAAAAGCTGTTTCAGAGGCCTCTGTGCTCTGGAAAGTTAACCATTTACTGCTCAATAATCCCTGGGAGTAGGGGGCAGGCAATGTGGCTCCGGGAGCTCACAATTAAAAATCTCTTTCAGGGAACGCTGTGCCTATATAGAGTTAACCATTTACTGCTCAATAATCCCGGGGAGCAGTGTGGCTTTGGGAGCCCTCAATTAAAAAGCTGTGTCAGATACCTCTGTGCTCTATATAGTTAACCATTTACTTCTCAATAATCCCTGGGAGCAGGTGACAGGCATTGTTGCCTCGGGAGCCCCCAATTAAAAAGCTTTTTCAGTGACCTCTGTGCTGTATATAGTTAACCATTTACTGCTCAATAATCCCTGGGAGCAGGGGACAAGCAGTGTGGTCGGGAGCTCCCAATTAAAAAGTTGTTTCAGAGACCTCTGTGCTGTGTCTAGTTATCCATTTACTTACTCTCAATAATCCCTGGGAGCAGGGGACAGGCAGTGTGACCTGGGAGCCCCCAATTAAAAAGCTGTTTCAGAGATCTCTGTGCTGTATATAGTTTCCCATTTCCGGCTCAATAAACCCTGGGAGCAGGAGACAGGCAGTGTGGCCTCAGGAGTCCCAAATGAAAAAGCTGTTTCAGAGACCTCTGTGCTGTATATATTTAACCATTTACTGCTCAATAATCCCTGGGAGCAGGGGTCAGGCAGTGTGGCTCCGGGAGCCCCCAATTAAAAAGCTGTTTCAGAGACCTCTGTTCCTGTTTCTAGTTAACCATTTACTGCTCAATAATCCCTGGGAGCAGGGGTCAGGCAGTGTGGCTCCGGGAGCCCCCAATTAAAAAGCTGTTTCAGAGACCTCTGTTCCTGTATATAGTTAACCATTTACTGCTCAATAATCCCTGGGAGCAGGGGACAGGCAGTGTGACCTCGGGAGCCCCCACTGAAAAAGCTGTTTCAGAGGCCTCAGTACTCTGGAAAGTTAACCATTTACTTCCTGTCAATTATCCCTTGGAGCAGGGGACAGGCAGTGTGGCCTTGGGAGCTCCCAATTAAAAAGCTGTTTCAGAGACCTCTGTGCCTGTACAAGGTTAACCATTTACTGCTCAATAATCCGTGGGAGCAGGGGACAGGCAGTGTGGCTCCGGGAGCCCCCAATTATAAAGCTGTTTCAGTGACCTCTGTGCTGAATTTAGTTAACCATTTAATGCTCAATAATCCCTGGGCGCAGGGTTCAGGCAGTGTGGCCTCGGGAGACCCCAATTAAAAAGCTGTTTCAGAGACCTCTGTGCTGTATATAGTTAACCATTTACTGCTCAAGAATCCCTGGGAGGAGGATTCAGGCAGTGTGGCCTCGGGAGCTCCCAATTAAAAAGCTGTTTCAGAGACCTTCCCAATAACACAACCTCCAGAAACACATCCACATCACCTCCACTAACTTCCCAATAATACAACATCCAGAAACCCATCCACATCACCTCCACTAACTTCACAATAACACAACCTCCAGAAACACATCCTCATCACCTCCACTAACTTCCCAATAACACAACCTACAGAAACACATCCTCATCAACTCAACTAACTTCCCAATAACACAACCTCCAGAAACACATCCTCATCACCTCCACTAACTTCCCAATAACACAACCTCCAGAAACACATCCTCATCACCTCCACTAACGTCCCAATAAAACAACCTCCAGAAACCCATCAGCTCCACTAACTTCCCAATAACACAACCTCCAGAAACACATCCTCATCACCACCACTAACGTCCCAATAACACAACCTCCAGAAACACATCCTCATCACCTCCACTAACGTCCCAATAAAACAACCTCCAGAAACCCATCAGCTCCACTAACTTCCCAATAACACAACCTCCAGAAACACGTCCTCATCACCGCCACTAACTTCACAATAACACAACCTCCAGAAACACATCATCATCACCACCACTAACTTCCCTATAACACAACCTGCAGAAACACATCAGCTCCACTAACATCCCAATAATAAAACCTTCAGATACCCATCCACATCACCACCACTAACGTCCCAATAACACAACCTCCAGAAACACATCCACATCACCTCCACTAACTTCCCAATAACACAACCTCCAGAAACACATCCTCATCACCTCCACTAACTTCCCAATAACACAACCTCCAGAAACACATCCTCATCACCTCCACTAACTCCCCAATAACACAACCTCCAGAAACACATCCTCATCACCTCCACTAACTTCCCAATAACACAACCTCCAGAAACACATCCTCATCACCTCCCCTAACTTTCCAATAACACAACCTCCAGAAACACATCCTCATCACCTCCACTAACTCATCAAGAACACAACCTTCAGATACACATCCTCATCACCTCCACTAACTCATCAAGAACACAACCTCCAGAAACACATCCTCATCACCTCCACTAACTTCCCAATAACACAACCTCCAGAAACACATCCTCATCACCTCCACTAACCTCCCAATAACACAACCTCCAGAAACACATCCTCATCACCTCCACTAACTTCCCAATAACACAACCTCCAGAAACACATCCTCATCACCTCCACTAACCTCCCAATAACACAACCTCCAGAAACACATCCTCATCACCTCCACTAACTCATCAAGAACACAACCTTCAGATACACATCCTCATCACCTCCACTAACTCATCAAGAACACAACCTCCAGAAACACATCCTCATCACCTCCACTAACTTCCCAATAACACAACCTCCAGAAACACATCCTCATCACCTCCACTAACTTCCCTATAACACAACCTGCAGAAACACATCAGCTCCACTAACATCCCAATAATAAAACCTTCAGATACCCATCCACATCTCCTCCACTAACTTCCCAATAACACACCCTCCAGATACACATCCTCATCACTTCCATTAACCTCCCAATAACACATCCTCCAGATACACATCCTCATCACCTCCACTAACTTTCCAATAACACAACCTCCAGAAACACATCCTCATCACCTCCACTAACTCATCAAGAACACAACCTTCAGATACACATCCTCATCACCTCCACTAACTTCCCAATAACACAACCTCCAGAAACACATCCTCATCACCTCCACTAACTTCCCAATCACACAACCTGCAGAAACACATCAGCTCCACTAACATCCCAATAATAAAACCTTCAGATACCCATCCACATCACCTCGACTAACTTCCCAATAACACAACCTCCAGAAACACATCCTCATCACCTCCACTAACTTCCCTATAACACAACCTCCAGAAACACATCCTCATCACCTCCACTAACCTCCCAATAACACAACCTCCAGAAACACATCCTCATCACCTCCACTAACTCCCCAATAACACAACCTCCAGAAACACATCCACATCACCTCCACTAACTTCCCTATAACACAGCCACCAGACCCAAATCCTCAACACCTCCACTAACTTCCCAATAACACAACCTCCAGAAACCCATCCACATCACCTCCACTAACTTCCCAATAACACAACCTCCAGAAACACATCCTCATCAACTCCACTAACTTACCAATAACACCAACTCCAGAAACACATCCTCATCACCTCCACTAACTTCCCAATAACACCAGCTCCAGAAACACATCCTCATCAACTCCACTAACTCCTCAATTACAGAACCACCAGAAATCGAACCACTTCACCTCCACTAGCTTCCCAATAATTCAACCTCCAGAAACACGTCCTCATCACCTCCAATAACTTCCCAATAAAACAACCTCCTGAAAAACGTCCTCTTCACCTCCAATAACTTCCCAATAAAACAACCGACAGAAACACATCATCATCACCTCCACTAACATCCCAATAAAACAACCTCCTGAAACACGTCCTCTTCACCTCCACTAACTTCCCAATAACACAACCTACAGAAACACATCCACATAACCTCCACTAACTTCCCAATAACACAACCTCCAGAAACACATCCCCATCACCTCCACTAACTTCCCAAGAACACAACCTCCTGAAACACATCCACATCACCTCCATTAACTCCCCAATAACACAAACCCCAGAAACACATCCTCATCACCTCCACTAACTTCCCAATAACACAACCTCCTGAAACACATCCTCATCACCTCCACTATCTTCCATATAACACAGCCTCCAGAAACACATCAGCTCCACTAACTTCCCAATAATAGAACCTTCAGATACCCATCCACATCACCTCCACTAACTTCCCAATAACACAACCTTCTTATAACCATCCACATCTCCTCCACTAACCTCCCAATAAAACAACCTCCAGAAACACATCCTCATCACCTCCACTAACTCCTCAAGAACACAACCTCCAGATACACATCCTCATCACCTCCACTAACTTCCCAATAACACAACCTCCAGAAACACATCCTCATCACCTCCACTAACTTCCCAATAACACAACCACCAGAAACACATCCTCATCACCTCCACTAACTTCCCAATAACACCAGCTCCAGAAACACATCCTCATCAACTCCACTAACTCCTCAATTACAGAACCACCAGAAATCGAACCACTTCACCTCCACTAGCTTCCCAATAATTCAACCTCCAGAAACACGTCCTCATCACCTCCAATAACTTCCCAATAAAACAACCTCCTGAAAAACGTCCTCTTCACCTCCAATAACTTCCCAATAAAACAACCGACAGAAACACATCATCATCACCTCCACTAACATCCCAATAACACAACCACCAGAAACACATCCTCATCACCTCCAATAACTTCCCAATAAAACAACCTCCTGAAAAACGTCCTCTTCACCTCCAATAACTTCCCAATAAAACAACCGACAGAAACACATCATCATCACCTCCACTAACTTCCCAATAACACAACCACCAGAAACACATCCTCATCACCTCCACTAACTTCCCAATAACACCAGCTCCAGAAACACATCCTCATCAACTCCACTAACTCCTCAATTACAGAACCACCAGAAATCGAACCACTTCACCTCCACTAGCTTCCCAATAATTCAACCTCCAGAAACACGTCCTCATCACCTCCAATAACTTCCCAATAAAACAACCTCCTGAAAAACGTCCTCTTCACCTCCAATAACTTCCCAATAAAACAACCGACAGAAACACATCATCATCACCTCCACTAACATCCCAATAAAACAACCTCCTGAAACACGTCCTCTTCACCTCCACTAACTTCCCAATAACACAACCTACAGAAACACATCCACATAACCTCCACTAACTTCCCAATAACACAACCTCCAGAAACACATCCCCATCACCTCCACTAACTTCCCAATAACACAACCTCCTGAAACACATCCACATCACCTCCATTAACTCCCCAATAACACAAACCCCAGAAACACATCCTCATCACCTCCACTAACTTCCCAATAACACAACCTCCTGAAACACATCCTCATCACCACCACTATCTTCCATATAACACAGCCTCCAGAAACACATCAGCTCCACTAACTTCCCAATAATAGAACCTTCAGATACCCATCCACATCACCTCCACTAACTTCCCAATAACACAACCTTCTTATAACCATCCACATCTCCTCCACTAACCTCCCAATAAAACAACCTCCAGAAACACATCCTCATCACCTCCACTAACTCCTCAAGAACACAACCTCCAGATACACATCCTCATCACCTCCACTAACTTCCCAATAACACAACCTCCAGAAACACATCCTCATCACCTCCACTAACTTCCCAATAACACAACCACCAGAAACACATCCTCATCACCTCCACTAACTTCCCAATAACACAACCTCCAGAAACACATCCTCATCACCTCCACTAACTTCCCTATAACACAGCCTGCAGAAACACATCAGCTCCACTAACATCCCAATAATAGAACCTTCAGATACCCATCCACATCTCCTCCACTAACTTCCCAATAACACCACCACCAGAACCACATCCTCATCACTTCCACTAACTTCCCAATAACACAACCTCCAGAAACACATCCTCACCACCTCCACGAATTCCTCAAGAACACACCCTCCAGATACACATCCTCATCACCTCCATTAACCTCCCAATAACACAACCACCAGAAACAGATCCACATCACCTCCACTAACTCCTCAAGAACACAACCTCCAGATAGACATCCTCATCACCTCCACTAACTTCCCAATAACACAACATCCAGAAACACTTCCTCATCAACCCAACTAACTTCCCAATAACACAATCTCCAGAAACACATCCTCATCACCTCCACTAACCTCCCAATAACGCAACCTCCAGAAACACATCCTCATCAACTCCACTAACTTCCCAATAACACAACCACCAGAAACACATCCTCATCAACTCCACTAACTTCCCAATAACACAACCTCCAGAACCACATCCTCATCACCTCCACTAACTTCCCAATAACACAACCTCCAGAAACACATCCTCATCACCTCCACTAACTTCCCTATAACACAGCCTGCAGAAACACATCAGCTCCACTAACATCCCAATAATAGAACCTTCAGATACCCATCCGCATCTCCTCCACTAACCTCCCAATAACTCAACCACCAGAACCACATCCTCATCACCTCCACTAACTTCCCAATAACACAACCTCCAGAAATACATCCACATCACCTCCACTAACTTCCCAATAACACAACCACCAGAACTACATCCTCATCACCTCCACTAACTTCCCAATAACACCAACTCCAGAAACACATCCTCATCACCTCCACTAACTTCGCAATAACACAACCTCCTGAAACACATCCTCATCACCTCCACTAACTTCCCAATAACACCAGCTCCAGAAACACATCCTCATCAACTCCACTAACTCCTCAATTACAGAACCACCAGAAATCGAACCACTTCACCTCCACTAGCTTCCCAATAATTCAACCTCCAGAAACACGTCTTCATCACCTCCAATAACTTCCCAATAAAACAACCTCCTGAAAAACGTCCTCTTCACCTCCAATAACTTCCCAATAAAACAACCGACAGAAACACATCATCATCACCTCCACTAACATCCCAATAAAACAACCTCCTGAAACACGTCCTCTTCACCTCCACTAACTTCCCAATAACACAACCTACAGAAACACATCCACATAACCTCCACTAACTTCCCAATAACACAACCTCCAGAAACACATCCCCATCACCTCCACTAACTTCCCAATAACACAACCTCCTGAAACACATCCACATCACCTCCATTAACTCCCCAATAACACAAACCCCAGAAACACATCCTCATCACCTCCACTAACTTCCCAATAACACAACCTCCTGAAACACATCCTCATCACCTCCACTATCTTCCATATAACACAGCCTCCAGAAACACATCAGCTCCACTAACTTCCCAATAATAGAACCTTCAGATACCCATCCACATCACCTCCACTAACTTCCCAATAACACAACCTTCTTATAACCATCCACATCTCCTCCACTAACCTCCCAATAAAACAACCTCCAGAAACACATCCTCATCACCTCCACTAACTCCTCAAGAACACAACCTCCAGATACACATCCTCATCACCTCCACTAACTTCCCAATAACACAACCTCCAGAAACACATCCTCATCACCTCCACTAACTTCCCAATAACACAACCACCAGAAACACATCCTCATCACCTCCACTAACTTCCCTATAACACAGCCTGCAGAAACACATCAGCTCCACTAACATCCCAATAATAGAACCTTCAGATACCCATCCACATCTCCTCCACTAACTTTCCAATAACACAACCTCCAGAACCACATCCTCATCAGCTCCACTAACTTCCCAATAACACAACCTCCAGAAATACATCCACATCACCTCCACTAACTTCCCAATAACACAACCTACACAAACCCATCCACATCACCTCCACTAACTTTCCAATAACACAACCACCAGAACCACATCCTCATCACCTCCACTAACTTCCCAATAACACAACCTCCAGAAACACATCCTCATCAACCCAACTAACTTCCCAATAACACAACCTCCAGAAACACATCCTCATCACCTCCACTAACGTCCCAATAACACAACCTCCAGAAACACATCCTCATCACCTCCACTAACTTCCCAATAACACAACCTCCAGAAACACATCCTCATCACCTCCACTAACTTCCCAATAACACAACCTCCAGAAACACATCCTCATCACCTCCACTAACTTCCCAATAACACAACCACCAGAACCACATCCTCATCACCTCCACTAACTTCCCAATAACACAACCTCCAGAAACACATCCTCATCACCTCCACTAACTTCCCAATAACACAACCACCAGAACCACATCCTCATCACCTCCACTAACTTCCCAATAACACAACCTCCAGAAACACATCCTCATCACCTCCACTAACATCCCAATAACACAACCTCCAGAAACACATCCTCATCACCTCTGCTAACCTCCCAATAACACAACCTCCAGAAACACATCCTCATCACCTCCACTAACTTCCCAATAACACAACCTCCAGAAACACATCCTCATCACCTCCACTAACTTCCCAATAACACAACCACCAGAACCACATCCTCATCACCTCCACTAACTTCCCAATAACACAACCTCCAGAAACACATCCTCATCACCTCCACTAACTTCCCAATAACACAACCACCAGAACCACATCCTCATCACCACCACTAACTTCACAATAACACAACCTCCAGAAACACATCCACATCACCTCCATTAACTCCCCAATAACAAAACCTCGAGAAATCCATTCTCATCACATCACCATCTTCCTAATGACCCAAACACCAGAAACCCATCCTGATCCCCTCCACTAACTTCCCAATAACACCAACTCCAGAACCACATCCTCATCACCTCCACTAACTTCCCAATAACAGAACCTCCAGAACCACATCCTCATCACTTCCACTAACTTACCAATAACACCAACTCCAGAAACACATCCTCATCAAGTCCACTAACTCCTCAATTACAGAACCACCAGAAATCGAACCAATTCACCTCCACTAGCTTCCCAATAATTCAACCTCCAGAAACACGTCCTCATCACCTCCACTAACTTCCCAATAACACAAACTCCAGAAACACGTCCTCATCGCCTCCAATAACTTCCCAATAAAACAACCTCCAGAAACACGTCCTCATCACCTCCAATAACTTCCCAATAAAACAACCTCCAGAAACACGTCCTCATCACCTCCAATAACTTCCCAATAACACAACCACCAGAAACATATCCTCAACACCTCCACTAACTTCCCTATAACACAGCCTGCAGAAACACATCAGCTCCACTAACATCCCAATAACACAACTTCCAGAGACCCATCCACATCACCTCCACTAATTTCCCAATAAGACAACCTCCAGAAACACATCCTCATCTCCTCCACTAACTTCCCAATAACACAACCTCCATTAACACATTCACATCACCACCAGTAACTTCCCAATAACACAACTACCTGAACCACATCCTCATCAACCCAACTAACCCCAATAACACAACCTCCAGAAACACATCCTCATCACCCCCACTAACCTCCCAATAACGCAACCTCCAGAACCACATCCTCATCACCACCACTAACTTCCCAATAACACAACCTCCAGAAACACATCCACATCACCTCCATTAACTCCCCAATAACAAAACCTCGAGAAATCCATTCTCATTACATCCACCATCTTCCTCATGACCCAAACACCAGAAACCCATCCTGATCCCCTGCACTAACTTCCCAATAACACCAAGTCCAGAAACACATCCACATTTCCTCCACTAGCTTCCCAATAACACAACCTGCAGGAACACATCCTCATCAACTCCACTAACTTACCAATAACACCAACTCCAGAAACACATCCTCATCACCTCCACTAACTCCTCAATTGCAGAACCACCAGAAATCGAACCACTTCACCTCCACTAGCTTCCCAATCATTCAACCTCCAGAAACACGTCCTCATCACCTCCACTAACTTCCCAATAACACAACCTCCAGAAACACGTCCTCATCACCTCCACTAACTTCCCAATAACACAACCTACAGAAACACATCCTCATCACCTCCACTAAGTTCCCAATAACACAACCTACAGAAACACATCCTCATCACCTCCACTAACTTCCCAATAACACAACCTCCAGAAACACATCCTCATCACCTCCACTAACTTCCCAATCACACAACCTCCAGAAACACATCCTCATCACCTCCACTAACTTCCCAATAACACAACCTCCAGAAACACATCCTCATCACCTCCACTAAGTTCCCAATAACACAACCTACAGAAACACATCCTCATCACCTCCACTAAGTTCCCAATAACACAACCTACAGAAACACATCCTCATCACCTCCACTAACTTCCCAATAACACAACCACCAGAACCACATCCTCATCACCTCCACTAACTTCCCAATAACACAACCTCCAGAAACACATCCTCATCACCTCCACTAACTTCCCAATAACACAACCACCAGAACCACATCCTCATCACCACCACTAACTTCACAATAACACAACCTCGAGAAACACATCCACATCACCTCCATTAACTCCCCAATAACAAAACCTCGAGAAATCCATTCTCATCACATCACCATCTTCCTAATGACCCAAACACCAGAAACCCATCCTGATCCCCTCCACTAACTTCCCAATAACACCAACTCCAGAACCACATCCTCATCACCTCCACTAACTTCCCAATAACAGAACCTCCAGAACCACATCCTCATCACTTCCACTAACTTACCAATAACACCAACTCCAGAAACACATCCTCATCAAGTCCACTAACTCCTCAATTACAGAACCACCAGAAATCGAACCAATTCACCTCCACTAGCTTCCCAATAATTCAACCTCCAGAAACACGTCCTCATCACCTCCACTAACTTCCCAATAAAACAACCTCCAGAAACACGTCCTCATCGCCTCCAATAACTTCCCAATAAAACAACCTCCAGAAACACGTCCTCATCACCTCCAATAACTTCCCAATAACACAACCACCAGAAACATATCCTCAACACCTCCACTAACTTCCCTATAACACAGCCTGCAGAAACACATCAGCTCCACTAACATCCCAATAACACAACTTCCAGAGACCCATCCACATCACCTCCACTAATTTCCCAATAAGACAACCTCCAGAAACACATCCTCATCTCCTCCACTAACTTCCCAATAACACAACCTCCATTAACACATTCACATCACCACCAGTAACTTCCCAATAACAAAACCACCAGAACCACATCCTCATCAACCCAACTAACCCCAATAACACAACCTCCAGAAACACATTCTCATCACCTCCACTAACCTCCCAATAACACAACCTCCAGAACCACATCCTCATCACCACCACTAACTTCCCAATAACACAACCTCCAGAAACACATCCACATCACCTCCATTAACTCCCCAATAACAAAACCTCGAGAAATCCATTCTCATTACATCCACCATCTTCCTCATGACCCAAACACCAGAAACCCATCCTGATCCCCTGCACTAACTTCCCAATAACACCAACTCCAGAAACACATCCACATTTCCTCCACTAGCTTCCCAATAACACAACCTGCAGGAACACATCCTCATCAACTCCACTAACTTACCAATAACACCAACTCCAGAAACACATCCTCATCACCTCCACTAACTCCTCAATTGCAGAACCACCAGAAATCGAACCACTTCACCTCCACTAGCTTCCCAATCATTCAACCTCCAGAAACACGTCCTCATCACCTCCACTAACTTCCCAATAACACAACCTCCAGAAACACATCCTCATCACCTCCACTAACTTCCCAATAACACAACCTACAGAAACACATCCTCATCACCTCCACTAAGTTCCCAATAACACAACCTACAGAAACACATCCTCATCACCTCCACTAACTTCCCAATAACACAACCTCCAGAAACACATCCTCATCACCTCCACTAACTTCCCAATCACACAACCTCCAGAAACACATCCTCATCACCTCCACTAACTTCCCAATAACACAACCTCCAGAAACACATCCTCATCCCCTCCACTAAGTTCCCAATAACACAACCTACAGAAACACATCCTCATCACCTCCACTAAGTTCCCAATAACACAACCTACAGAAACACATCCTCATCACCTCCACTAACTTCCCAATAACACAACCACCAGAACCACATCCTCATCACCTCCACTAACTTCCCAATAACACAACCTCCAGAAACACATCGTCATCACCTCCACTAACTTCCCAATAACACAACCTCCAGAAACACATCGTCATCACCTCCACTAACTTCCCAATAACACAACCTCCAGAAACACATCCTCATCACCTCCACTAAGTTCCCAATAACACAACCTACAGAAACACATCCTCATCACCTCCACTAAGTTCCCAATAACACAACCTACAGAAACACATCCTCATCACCTCCACTAACTTCCCAATAACACAACCACCAGAACCACATCCTCATCACCTCCACTAACTTCCCAATAACACAACCTCCAGAAACACATCGTCATCACCTCCACTAACTTCCCAATAACACAACCTCCAGAAACACATCCTCATCACCTCCACTAAGTTCCCAATAACACAACCTACAGAAACACATCCTCATCACCTCCACTAAGTTCCCAATAACACAACCTACAGAAACACATCCTCATCACCTCCACTAACTTCCCAATCACACAACCTCCAGAAACACATCCTCTTCACCTCCAATAACTTCCCAATAACACAACCTCCAGAACCACATCCACATCACCTCCACGAACTTCCCAATATAACAACCTCCAGAAACACATCCACATCACCTCCACTAACCTCCCAATAACACAACCTCCAGAAACACATCCTCATCACCTCCACTAACTTCCCAATAACACAACCTCCAGAAACACATCCACATCATCTGCACTAACTTACCAATGACACAACCTCCAGAAACACATCCTCATCACCTCCACTAACTTCCCAATGACACAACCTCCAGAAACACATCCAAATCACGTCCACTAACTTCCCAATAACATAACCTCCAGAAACACATCCTCATCACCTCCTCTACCTTCCCAATGACACAACCTCCAGAAACACATCCTCATCACCTCCTCTACCTTCCCAATGACACAACCTCCAGAAACACATCCTCATCACCTCCACTACCTTCCCTATAACAGAGCCTGCAGAAACACATCACTCCACTAACTTCCCAATAATACAACCTTCAGATACCCATCCACATCACCTCCACTAACCTCCCAATAAAACAACATTCAGAAAGGCATCCTCATCACCTCCACTAACTTCCCATTCACAAAACCTCCAGAAACACATTCACTTCACCTCCACGAACTTCCCAATAACACAACCTCCTGAATGACATCCACTTCACCCCCATGAACATCCCAATAACACAAACTCCATAAACACATCCTCATCTGCACAACTAACTTTCCAATAACACAACCTCCAGAAACACATCCTCATCACCTCTACTAACTTCCCAATAACACAACCTCCAGAAACACATCCACTTCACCTCCACTACCTTCCCAATAACACAACCTCCAGATATACATCCTCATCACCCCCACTAACTTCCCAATAATACAACCTTCAGATACACATCCACATCACCTCCACTAACATGCCAATAACACAACCTCCAGAAACACATCCACATCCCCTCACTAACTTCCCAATAACACAAACTCCAGAAACACATCCACAGCCCCTCCACTAACTCCCCAATAACGCATCCTCCAGAAACACATCCACAGCCCCTCCACGAACTCCCCAATAACGCACCCTCCAGAAACACATCCACAGCCCTTCCACTAACTCCCCAATAACGCACCCTCCAGAAACACATCCACAGCCCCTCCACTAACTTCCCAATAACACAACCACCAGAAACACATCCTCATCACCTCCAGTAACTTCCCAATTGCAGAACTGGACACTGAATGAAAATTAACTGTTTTCACTTTCGTTGGAAATGGTAGAAGTTATTGTGTGAGACTGTGGAGAATTTCAATCACAGAATGAGCACATTGATATTGAGATGCTGCCAGATTGGGAACCAATGTAGATCAGTGAGCAGAGGGACGGTACGTGACTGGCATTGTGTGTGGGTTAGGATATGGACAGCAGAGTTGGGGGTGATCTGTGCTTCATGAAGATTTATAACAGCAATTGAGTGACTCGAATTTAATCGCAATATTCGAGTCTGGATTTTACACAGACACAGATGATGGATTATTCTGCGATGAGGCGATGGCAAGTGGGCAGGATTGGGAATAGAAAGAACATCTGGATATAAATAATTTCAGTGTCAAAGGGAGCGCGGAGATTGTGACCCCAGTCTCCGATTTCAGCCAGAGAGCGGTGTGTGGATACTGGATAGGGACTGAGATTAGTGACTGGAACTGAAGAACATGCATTCAATCTTTCCAAGATGGAAATTCCAGAGCAATAATACACTTAAAGTAGTTTATACAATAAATAACTGGATAGTGAGACTTACCAGGGACACCGACAACAGCCAGGAGAGGATAGTAACCCGCCTGAATTATCCAGAGTACATCTTGGATCCAATATGCTGAAAGGAAAGGATCTCGAGCAATCCAATAAAGACCCTGGGATAAACTCCTGTCCATTGCTGTTAAGTCCCTGTGGTTAGATCCCAGATTCTGATCCATTGCTGTAACGTTCCTGTGGTTAGATCCCAGATTCTGATCCATTGCTGTAACGTTCCTGTGGGTAGTTCCCAGATTCTGACCCATTGTTGTAACGTTCCTGTGGGCAGTTCCCAGATTCTGATCCATTGCTGTAACGTTCCTGTGGGTAGTTCCCAGATTCTGATCCATTGCTGTAACGTTCCTGTGGGTAGTTCCCAGATTCTGATCCATTGCTGTGACGTTCCTGTGGGTAGTTCCCAGATTCTGATCCATTGCTGTAACGTTCCTGTGGGTAGTTCCCAGATTCTGCTCCCTCCTCTCGGTCTCTCTGGGGCCGCTGATCTCTGGCAGTGTTGGAATTGACGCTCCCGCTGACAGTTTGGGATAACACAATGAAAGGAATCGCTTATTAATAGCAGAGGCAAACCTTCCCGTGACACGGTTAGAATCCATAGAGACTGACATTAATCACAGTCACTAAACAAACAGGCTCCATTAACCCCTTTCAACCCAATACTTTTTCTATCACAATGAAATAGAAGATTAGCCGGGTCTGGATCGGTTGTGTGACAGTGACTGAGGGATGGAGTGTGGAAATAGTGGACACACTGACCCTGATACTCAATCCTCATTGATATCTGAGTGGTTCCAGGGGACTGGGGCATTTTCACTGCCCCATCCTGTTTATAAAAGGAGAGAGAGGGATAGACCCTGGAGTGACAGAGCAGTCAGTATAATGTTAGTCACCAGGACATTTCTAGGGCAGACTGGGCAACAGGAATATTGCTCCTTCGCGAGGAAATGGTGTTATGTGACCAGAAACACGGCGATATTCGTGGGAAATCAAATCGCATGTTGTTATTGCAGTTATATTTCAAAATAACTGGAGGGTTAATGAGGGAACTGATATGAATTTATGTACTGGGACATATTGTGATAAATGTCATATATTAGAGTTGTTCTCGAGTTCCAAAGCCGTGGATTAAAGGGTCTGTGACAGTGAGAATGTGATATTGGTTAAGAAACAGAAAGCAGAGAGAAGCGGTGAATGATAGTTATTCAGGCAGGAGGGGAGGAGACACTGATGTTCACTCGGGGTCCACATGAGGACAATTGCTCTTCAAGATACAATTCACTGCGATAGGCTTCAATGGAAAGAATTTCAACATTCACAAATGACAGACACTCAGCAATGACACAGTGAGCAGGGTAGCAGCAATCTTCAGCAGCATGTTCCCAGATCTGTGAAAGGCAGAGTCACGGGGAAAGTAAATTTAAATCACTGTCGTGTGGGTGATGCATTAGGGAGGAGGGTAGAGGACAAGAAATATAAACTAAACGGGACAAGTTTAAAACGTGTACAGGAAGGGAGCGGGGACATGTCCACACTTTGCACTGGAAGGTCATGGTGATAAGATTGGAAAAACCTCAGAAGATATTTAACTTGATCAATAGAGGCGGAGACTCCTAAAAGAAGGATGTTAGGATCATAGAGTCATCGAGGTCCAGAGCACAGAAAGGCCATTCGGCCCATCTGGACTGGGCAGGTCAAAAACAACCACCTGAGTATTTGAATCCCACTTTCTAATACTTTGCCAATAGCCTATAGAGTTATAACCAGGTTTATAGAGAGGACCATAGCTGAGGAATTGCTTCTTGTTCAGCCGCTAAATATACAAAAGGATGTGAGGATCTTGGAGACAAAACAAAGGGTATTTAATGGAGTGTTGTCAGGGATGGAGGATTTCAGTTGAATGGTGGGATTAGTGAACTGGAATTGTAATCTGTAGATCAGTTTAAGGTAAAAAGCAATTTGACAGAGGACTCCAAATTAGGAAGGAGTTTAGAGAGAGTGAGCAGAAAGGGTTCCACTGGAGTGTGTGTGTGGGCTGGCCGGGAGTGTCCTGGAGTGTGTGTGTGAGCTGGCCGGGAGTGGCCGGGAGTGTGTGTGTGGGCTGGCCGGGAGTGGCCGGGAGTGTGTGTGTGGGCTGGCCGGGAGTGTGTGTGTGGGCTGGCCGGGAGTGGCCTGGAGTGTGTGTGTGGGCTGGCCTGGAGTGTGTGTGTGGGCTGGCCGGGAGTGGCCTGGAGTGTGTGTGTGGGCTGGCCAGCAGTGGCCGGGAGTGTGTGTGTGGGCTGGCCGGGAGTGGCCTGGAGTGTGTGTGTGGGCTGGCCGGGAGTGGCCGGGAGTGTGTGTGTGGGCTGGCCGGGAGTGGCCTGGAGTGTGTGTGTGGGCTGGCCGGGAGTGGCCTGGAGTGTGTGTGTGGGCTGGCCGGGAGTGGCCGGGAGTGTGTGTGTGGGCTGGCCGGGAGTGGCCGGGAGTGTGTGTGTGGGCTGTCCGGGAGTGGCCTGGAGTGTGAGTGTGGGCTGGCCGGGAGTGGCCTGGCCTGGAGTGTGTGTGTGGGCTGGCCGGGAGTGGTCTGGAGTGTGTGTGTGGGCTGGCCGGGAGTGGCCTGGAGTGTGAGTGTGGGCTGGCCGGGAGTGGCCTGGAGTGTGTGTGTGGGCTGGCCGGGAGTGGTCTGGAGTGTGTGTGTGGGCTGGCCGGGAGTAGCCTGGAGTGTGTGTGTGGGCTGGCCGGGAGTGGCCTGGCCTGGAGTGTGTGTGTGGGCTGGCCGGGAGTGGTCTGGAGTGTGTGTGTGGGCTGGCCGGGAGTGTCCGGGAGTGTGTGTGTGGGCTGTCCGGGAGTGGCCTGGAGTGTGAGTGTGGGCTGGCCGGGAGTGGCCTGGAGTGTGAGTGTGGGCTGGCCGGGAGTGGCCTGGAGTGTGTGTGTGGGCTGGCCGGGAGTAGCCTGGAGTGTGTGTGTGGGCTGGCCGGGAGTAGCCTGGAGTGTGTGTGTGGGCTGTCCGGGAGTGGCCTGGAGTGTGAGTGTGTGTGTGGGCTGGCCGGGAGTGGCCTGGAGTGTGTGTGTGGGCTGGCCGGGAGTGGCCTGGAGTATGTGTGTGGGCAGGCCGGGAGTGGCCTTGTATGTGTGTGTGGGCTGGCCGGGAGTGGCCTGGAGTGTGTGTGTGGGCTGGCCGGAAGTGGCCTGGAGTGTGTGTGTGGGCTGGCCGGGAGTGGCCTGGAGTGTGTGTGGGCTGGCCGGGAGTGGCCTGGAGTGTGTGTGTGGGCTGGCCGGGAGTGGCCTGGAGTGTGTGTGTGGGCTGGCCGGGAGTGGCCTGGAGTGTGTGTGTGGGCTGGCCGGGAGTGGCCTGGAGTGTGTGTGTGGGCTGGCCGGGAGTGGCCTGGAGTGTGTGTGTGGGCTGGCCGGGAGTGGCCTGGCCCGGAGTGTGTGTGTGGGCTGGCCGGGAGTGGCCTGGAGAGTGTGTGTGGGCTGGCCGGGAGTGGCCTGGAGAGTGTGTGTGGGCTGGCCGGGAGTGGCCTGGAGTGTGTGTGTGGGCTGGCCGGGAGTGGCCTGGAGTGTGTGTGTGGGCTGGCCGGGAGTGGCCTGGAGTGTGTGTGTGGGCTGGCCGGGATTGGCCTGGAGTGTGAGTGTGGACTGGCCGGGAGTGGCCTGGAGTGTGTGTGTGGGCTGGCCGGGAGTGGCCTGGCCTGGTGTGTGTGTGGGATGGCCGGGAGTGGCCGGGAGTGTCTGTGTGGGCTGGCCGGGAGTGGCCTGGAGTGTGTGTGTGGGCTGGCCGGGAGTGGCCTGGAGTGTGTGTGGGGGCTGGCCGGGAGTGGCCTGGCCTGGAGTGTGTGTGTGGGATGGCCGGGAGTGGCCGGGAGTGTGAGTGTGGGCTGGCCGGGAGTGGCCTGGAGTGTGTGTGTGACTGGCCGGGAGTGGCCGGGAGTGTGTGTGTGGGCTGGCCGGGAGTGGCCTGGAGAGTGTGTGTGGGCTGGCCGGGAGTGGCCTGGAGTGTGTGTGTGGGCTGGCCGGGAGTGGCCTGGAGTGTGTGTGTGGGCTGGCCGGGAGTGACCTGGAGTGTGTGTGTGGGCTGGCCGGGAGTGGCCGGGAGTGTGTGTGTGAGAGGCCGGGAGTGGCCTGGACTGTGTGTGTGTGGGCTGGCCGGGAGTGGCCTGGAGTGTGTGTGTGGGCTGGCCGGGAGTGGCTTGTCCTGTAGTGTGTGTGTGAGAGGCCGGGAGTGGCCTGGAGTGTGTGTGTGGGCTGGCCGTGAGTGGCTTGGCCTGGAGTGTGTGTGTGGGCTGGCCGGGAGTGGCCTGGAGTGTGTGTGTGGGCTGGCCGGGAGTGGCCTGGAGTGTGTGTGTGAGAGGCCGGGAGTGGCCTGGAGTGTGTGTGTGGGCTGGCCGGGAGTGGCCTGGACTGTGTGTGTGTGGGCTGGCCGGGAGTGGCCTGGAGTGTGTGTGTGGGCTGGCCGGGAGTGGCTTGTCCTGGAGTGTGTGTGTGAGAGGCCGGGAGTGGCCTGGACTGTGTGTGAGGGCTGGCCGGGAGTGGTTTGGTGTGTGTGTGTGGGCTGGCCGGGAGTGGCCTGGAGTGTGTGTGTGGGCTGGCCGGGAGTAGCCTGTTGTGTGTGTGTGTGGGGGCTGGCCGGGAGTGGCCGGGAGTGTGTGTGTGGGCTGGCCGGGAGTGGCCCGGAGTGTGTGTGTGGGCTGGCCGGGAGTGACCTGGCCGGGAGTGTGTGTGTGGGCTGGCCGGGAGTGGCCTGGAGTGTGGGTGTGGGCTGGCCGGGAGTGGCCGGGAGTGTGTGTGTGGGCTGGTCGGGAGTGGCCTGGAGTGTGTGTGTGGCCTGCCCAGGAGTGGCCTGGAGTGTGTGTGTGGGCTGGCCGGGAGTGTGTGTGTGGGTTGGCCGGGAGTTGCCTGTTGTGTGTGTGTGTGTGGGCTGGCCGGTAGTGGCCGGGAGTGTGTGTGTGGGCTGGCCGGGAGTGGCCTGGCCTGGAGTGTGTGTGTGGGCTGGTCGGGAGTGGCCCGGAGTGTGTGTGTGGGCTGGCCGGGAGTGGCCCGGAGTGTGTGTGTGGGCTGGCCGGGAGTGACCTGGCCTGGAGTGTGTGTGTGGGCTGGTCGGGAGTGGCCTGGAGTGTGTGTGTGGGCTGGCCGGGAGTGACCTGGTCTGGAGTGTGTGTGTGGGCTGGCCGGGAGTGGCCGGGAGTGTGTGTGTGTGTGAGGGCTGGGCGCGAGTGGCCGGGAGTGTGTGTGTGGGCTGGCCGGGAGTGGCCTGGCCTGGAGTGTGTGTGTGGGCTGGTCGGGAGTGGCCCGGAGTGTGTGTGTGGGCTGGCCGGGAGTGGCCCGGAGTGTGTGTGTGGGCTGGCCGGGAGTGACCTGGTCTGGAGTGTGTGTGTGGGCTGGCCGGGAGTGGCCGGGAGTGTGTGTGTGGGCTGGCTGGGAGTGGCCTGGAGAGAGTGTGTGGGCTGTCCGGGAGTGGCCTGGAGTGTGTGTGTGGGCTGGCCGGGAGTGACCTGGTCTGGAGTGTGTGTGTGGGCTGGCCGGGAGTGGCCTGGTGTGTGTGTGTGTGCTGGCCGGGAGTGGCCTGGAGTGTGTGTGTGTGCTGGCCGGGAGTGGCCTGGAGTGTCTGTGAGGGCTGGCCGGGAGTGACCTGGGTGTGTGTATGGGCTGCCCGGGAGAGTCCTGGAGTGTGTGAGGGCTGGCCGGGAGTGGCCTGGAGTGTGTGTGTGGGCTGGCCGGGAGTGTCCTGTAGTGTGTGTGTGAGCTGGCTGGGAGTGGCCTGGAGTGTGTGTGGGATGGCCGGGAGTGGCCTGGAGTGTGTGTGTGGGCTGGCCGGGAGTGGCCTGGCCTGGAGTGTGTGTGTGGGCTGGCCGGGAGTGGCCTGGCCTGGAGTGTGTGTGTGGGCTGGCCGGGAGTGGCCTGGAGTGTGTGTGTGGGCTGGCCGGGAGTGGCCTGGAGTGTGTGTGTGGACTGGCCGGGAGTGGCCTGGAGTGTGAGTGTGGGCTGGCCGGATTGGCCTGGAGTGTGTGTGTGGGCTGGCCGGGAGTGGCCTGGAGTGTGAGTGTGGGCTGGCCGGAGTGGCCTGGAGTGTGTGTGTGGGCTGGCCGGGAGTGGCCTGGAGTGTGAGTGTGGGGTGGCCGGGAGTGGCCTGGAGTGTGTGTGTGGACTGGTCGGGAGTGGCCTGGAGTGTGAGTGTGGGCTGGCCGGCAGTGGCCTGGAGTGTGAGTGTGGACTGGCCTCCCACCTGCCCCCTCATTGTAGAATCGATTTGCGTATTCTAGAAACTCCCCCCATTTCTTGCTGTTTTTCCAGGGAATAATTTACAGTGGTCCCTGGTTAGAATATCATTATTTACTGTGGTCCCTGGGTATTATCTCATTATTTACAATGGTCCCTGAGCTGTATATCAGTATCTACATTGGTCCCTGGGTAGTATCTCATTACTTACAGTGGTCCCCGGGTAGTATATCATTATTTACTGTGACCCCGGGGTAGTATATCCGTATCTACAATGGCCCCTTGGTATTATCTCATTATTTACTGAGGTCCCTGGGTAGAATATCATTATTTACTGTGATCCCTGGGTAGTATCTCATTATTTACAATGGTCCCTGTGTGGTATATCAGTATCTACAATGGTCTCTGGGTATTATCTCATTATTTTCTGTGGTCCCTGGGTAGTATATCATCATTTACTGTGGTCCCAGGGTAGTATCTCATTATTTACTGTGGTCCCAGGGTAGTATCTCATTATTTACTGTGGTCCCAGGGTAGTATCTCATTATTTACTGTGGTCCCAGGGTAGTATCTCATTATTTACAATGGTCGCTGTGTGGTATAATAGTATCTACAATGGTCCCTGGGTATTATCTCATTATTTACTGTGGTCCCTGGGTAGTATATCATTATTTACTGTGGTCCCAGGGTAGTATCTCATTACTTACTGTGGTCCCAGGGTAATATCTCATTATTTACAATGGTCCCTGTGTGGTATAATAGTATCTACAATGGTCCCTGGGTATTATCTCATTATTTACTGTGGCCCTGGGTAGTATATCATTATTTACTGTGGTCCCAGGGTAGTATCTCATTATTTACAATGGTCCCTGAGTGGTATATCAGTATCTACAATGGTCCCTGGGAATTATCTCATTATTTACTGTGGTCCCTGGGGAGAATATCATTATTTACATTGGTCTCTGGGTAGTATATCATTATTTACAGTGGTCCCTGGGTAGTATATCATTATTTACAGTGGTCCCTGAGTGGTATATCCGTATCTACAATGGCCCCTTCGTATTATCTCATTATTTACTGAGGTCCCTGGGTAGAATATCATTATTTACTGTGGTCCCTGGGTAGTATCTCATTATTTACAATGGTCCCTGTGTGTTATATCAGTATCTACAATGGTCCCTGGGTATTATCTCAGTATTTACTGTGGTCCCTGGGTAGTATATCATTATTTACTGTGGTCCCAGGGTAGTATCTCATTATTTACTGTGGTCCCAGGGTAGTATCTCATTATTTACAATGGTCCCTGTGTGGTATAATAGTATCTACAATGGTCCCTGGGTTTAATCTCATTATTTACTGTGGTCCCTGGGTAGTATATCATTATTTACTGTGGTCCCAGGGTAGTATCTCATCATTTACAATGGTCCCTGAGTGGTATATCAGTATCTACAATGGTCCATGGGTATTATCTCATTATTTACTGTGGTCCCTGGGGAGAATATCATTATTTATATTGGTCTCTGGGTAGTATATCATTATTTACAGTGGTCCCTGGGTAGTATATCATTATTTACAGTGGCCCCTGAGTGGAATATCAGTATCTACAATGGTCCCTGGGTATTATCTCATTATTTACTGTGGTCCCTGGGGAGAATATCATTATTTATATTGGTCTCTGGGTTGTATATCATTATTTACAGTGGTCCCTGGGTAGTATATCCTTATTTACAGTGGTCGCTGAGTGGTATATCAGTATCTACAATGGTCCCTGGGTATTATCTCCTTATATACTGTGGTCCCTGGGTAGTACATCATTATTTACTGTGGTCCCAGGGTAGTATCTCATTATTTACAGTGGTCCCTGAGTGGTATATCAGTATCTACAATGGTCCCTGGGTATTATCTCATTACTTACAGTGGTCCCTGTGTAGTATCTCATTATTTACAGTGGTCTCTGTGGAGTATATTCTTATCTACAATGGTCCCTGGGTATTATCTCATTACTTACAGTGGTCCCTGTGTAGTATCTCATTATTTACAGTGGTCTCTGGGGAGTATATTCTTATCTACAATGGTCCCTGGGTATTATCTCATTATTTGCAGTGGTTTGGGGAGAATATCATTGTTTACAGTGGTCCCTAGGTAGTATATCATTATTTAGAGTGGTCCCTGGGTAGAGTATCAGGATCTACAATGGTCCCTGGGTAATATATCATTTTTTACTGTGGTCCCAGGGTAGTATCTCATTATTTACAGTGGTCCCTGAGTGGTATATTAGTATCTACAATGGTCCCTGGGTATTATCTCATTACTTACAATGGCCCCTGTGTAGTATATCATTATTTACAGTGGTCTCTGTGGAGCATATTCTTATCTACAATGGTCCCTGGGTATTATCTCATTACTTACAGTGGTCCCTGTGTAGTATCTCATTATTTACAGTGGTCTCTGGGGAGTATATTCTTATCTACAATGGTCTCTGGGTATTATCTCATTATTTGCAGTGGTTTGGGGAGAATATCATTATTTACAGTGGTCCCTAGGTAGTATATCATTATTTACAGTGGTCCCTAGGTAGTATATCATTATTTACAGTGGTCCCTGGGTAGAGTATCAGGATCTACAATGGTCCCTGGGTAATATGTCATTATTTACAGTGGTCCATGGGTATAATCTCATTATTTACTGTGGTTTGGGGAGAATATCATTATTTACAGTGGTCCCTGGGTAGTATATCATTATTTATAGTGGTCCCTGGGTAGAGTATCAGGATCTACAATTGTCCCTGGGTAATATATCATTAGTTACAGTGGTCCCTGGGTATTATCTCATTATTTACTGTGGTCCCTGGGTAGTATATCATTATTTACAGTAGTCCCTGGGTATTATCTAATTATTTACTGTGGTCCCTGTGGAGAATATCATTATTTACAGTGGTCTCTGGGTAGTATATCCGTATCTACAATTGTCCCTGGGTAGTATCTTATTATTTACTGTGGACCCTGGGTAGTATCTCATTATTTACTGTGGTCCCTGTGGAGAATATCATTATTTACAGTGGTCTCTGTGTATTATCTCATTATTTACTGTTGTCCCTGTGCAGAATATCATTATTTACAGTGGTCTCTGGGTAGTATATCCGTATCTACAATGGTCCCTTGGTAGTATCACATTATTTACAGTGGTCCCTGTCTAGTATATCAATATTTACAGTGGTCCCTGGGTAGAATATCATTATTTACAGTGGTCCCTGTCTAGTATATCAATATTTACAGTGGTCCCTGGGTAGAATATCATTATTTACAGTGGTCCCTGGGTATTATATCATTGTTTACAGTGGTCCCTGTGTAGAATATCATTATTTACATTGGTCCCTGGGTAATGTCTCAATATTTCCAGTGGTCCCTGGGTGGAATATCATTATTTACACTGGCTCCTGGGATATTAATTATTATTTACTGTTGTACTTGGATAGTATATCAATATTTACAGTGAATCCTGGGTAGAATATCGTTATTTACAATGGTCCCTGGGTAGTATATCATTATTTACAATGTACCCTGGGTATTATCTCATTATTTACCGTGATCCCTGGGTAGTATATCATTATTTACAGTGGTCCCTATGTATTATATCATTATTTACACTGGTCGATATGTAGTATACTATTAGTTACATTGGCTGTGGGTAGTTATAATCATTTACAGTGGTCACTCGATAGTATTTCATTATTTACAGTGGCGCCAGGGCAGTATATCATTATTTTCTGTGGACCGTGGGCAGTATATCTTTATTTATAGTGTTCCCTGCGGAGCATATCATTACTTACAGTGGACCCTGGGTATCATGTCCAATATACAGTCGTCCCTGCGTTGTATATCATTATTTACAGAGGGCCCCTGTTAGTATTTCATTATTTACAGTGGTCCCTGAGCAGTATATCATTATTTACAGTTGTCCCTGGGTAGGATATCATTATATACAGTGGTCCCTGCGCAGTATATCATTATTGACAGTGGTCCCTGGGTAGTATATCATTATTTACAGTGGTCTCTGTGCAGAATATCATTATTTACAGTAGTCCCTGGGTGGTATGTCATGACTTACAGTGGTCACTGTGTTGTATATCATTATTTACAGTGGTCTCTGTGCAGAATATCATTATATACAGTGGTTCCTGGGTAGTATGTCATTACTTACAGTGGTCACTAGAGAGAATATCATTATTTACAGTGGTCCCGGTTAGTGTATCATTATCTACCGTTGTCCCTGGGTAGAATATCATTATCTTCAGCGGTTCCTGGCTTGTATACCATTATTTACAGTGGCCTTGGGGAGGTAGCATCATTTACAGTGGCCACTGGATAGCATTTCATTAGTTACAGTGGTCCCTGGGCAGTATATCATTATTTACAGTGGTCCTTGGATAGTGCATCATTATTTACAGTGATCCCAGGGTAGATTATTATCATTTGCAATGGTCCTTTGGTAGTACAGCATTTTTTACACGGGTCCCTGAGTAGTATCACATTCTTTACAGTGGTCCCTGGGAAGCATATCGTTATTTACTGTGGTCCCTGTGGAGAATATCATTATGCACAGCGGTCTCTGGGTAGTATATCCGTATCTACAATGGTCCCTGGGTAGTATCTCATTATTTACTGTGGTCCCTGGGTAGTATCTCATTATTTACTGTGGTCCCTGTGGAGAATATCATTATTTACAGTGGTCTCTGGGTAGTATATCCATATCTACAATGGTCCCTTGGTAGTATCTCATTATTTACTGTGGTCGCTGGGGTGTATATCATTATTTACGTTGGACCGTGGAAAGTATATCATTATTTACAGTGGTCACTGGGTAGTATACCGTTAACTACAGTGGTCCCTGGGTAGAATATCATTATTTACAGTGGTCCCTGTGTAGTATATCAATATTTACAGTGGTCCCTGGGTAGAATATCATTATTTACAGTTGTCCCTGGGTATTATTTCATTGTTTACAGAGGTCCCTGTGTAGAATATCATTATTTACAGTGGTCCCTGGGTAATGTATCATTATTTACATTGGTCCCTGTGTAGAATATCATTATTTACAGTGGTCCCTGGGTAGAATATCATTATTTACAGTGGTCCCTGGGTAGAATATCATTACTTACAGTGGTCCCTGGGTAGTACGTCATTATTTACAGTGCTCCCAGGGTAGTATATTATTATTTATTGTGGTCCCTGTGAAGAATATGATTATTTACAGTGGTCCCAGGGTAGTATATCATTATTTACAGTGGCCGTGGGTAGTATATCATTATTTACAGTGGTCCCAGGGTAGTGTATCATTATTTACAGTGGCCGTGGGTAGTATATCATTATTTTCAGTTGCCATGGGTAGTATATCATTATTTACAGTGTTCCCTTGATAGTGGATGATTATTTCCAATGGTCCCGATGTAGTATATCATTATTTACAGTTGTCCCTGGGTAGAATATCCTTATTTGCAGTGCTCTCTGATTAGAATATTATTATTTGCAGTGGTCCCTGGGTAGAATATCATTATTTATAGTGGACCATAGGTCGAATATCATTATCTATACTGGTCCCTGGGCCGTTTGTTATTATTTACAGTGGTCCTTGGGTCGTATATTAATATTTACAGTGGTCCCTGGGTAGAATATCATTATTTACAGTGGTCCCTGGGTAGTAGCTCATTATTTACAGTGGTCTCTGGGCGGTATATCATTATTTACAGTGGTCCCTGGGCAGCATATCATTATTTACTGTGGTCCCTGGTTAGAATATCTTTATTTGCAGTGGTCCCTGGGTAGAATATCATTAATTATAGTGGACCCTAGGTCGAATATCATTATCTACACTGGTCCCTGGGCCGTTTGTTATTATTTACAGTGGTCCTTGGGTAGTATATGAATATTTACATTGGTCCCTGGGTAGAATATCATTATTTACAGTGGTCCCTGGGGAGTATCTCATTATTTACAGTGGTCCCTGGGTAGTAGCTCATTATTTACAGTGGTCTCTGGGCGGTATATCATTATTTACAGTGGTCCCTGGGCAGCATATCATTATTTACAGTGGTCCCTGGTTAGAATATCTTTATTTGCAGTGGTCCCTGGGTAGAATATCATTAATTATAGTGGACCCTAGGTCGAATATCATTATCTACACTGGTCCCTGGGCCGTTTGTTATTATTTACAGTGGTCCTTGGGTAGTATATGAATATGTACATTGGTCCCTGGGTAGAATATCATTATTTACAGTGGTCCCTGGGGAGTATCTCATTATTTACAGTGGTCTCTGGGCGGTACATCATTATTTACAGTGGTCCCTGGGTAGTATATCATTATTTACAGTGGTCTCTGGGCGGTATATCATTATTTACAGTGGTCCCTGGGTAGACTATCATTATTTACAATGTACCCTGGGTAGTATATCATTATTTACAGTAGTCCCTGTGTCGTATACTATTATTTACATTGGCTGTGGGCAGTTCTCATCATTTACAGTGGTCACTGGATAGTATTTCATTATTTACAGTGGCGCCAGGGCAGTATATCATTATTTTCAGTGGACCGTGGGCAGTATATATTTATTTATAGTGTTCCCTGGGGAGTATATCATTACTTACAGTGGACCATGGGTATCATGTCCAATATACAGTCGTCCCTGCGTTGTATATCATTATTTTCAGTGGGCCCCTGGTAGTATTTCATTATTTACAGTGGTCCCTGAGCAGTATATCATTATTTACAGATGTCCCTGGGTAGGATATCATTATTTACAGTTGTCCCTGGACAGTATATCTTTATTTACTGTAGTCCCTGAGTAGTATATCTTTATTTACTCTAGTCCCTGGGTAGTATATCATTTTCAACAGTGGTCCCTGCGTAGTATATCGTTATTTACAGTGGCCCCAGGGTGATATATCATGATTTACAGTGGACCCTGGACAGTATGTCATCAATTATAGTGTGCACTGTGCAGTACACCTTTATTCACAGTGGTCCATGGGCAGCGTATCATTATTTACAGTGGTCACTGGGCAATATATCATTAAGCACTGTGGTCCCTGGGCAGTATACAATTATTTACAGTGGTCCCTGGGTAGAATATCATTATTTACAGTGGTCCCTGGGTAGTATATCAATATTTACAGTGGTCCCTGGGTAGAATATCATTATTTACAGTGGTCCCTGGGTATTATATCATTGTTTACAGTGGTCCCTGTGTAGAATATCAGTATTTACAGTGGTCCCTGGGTAATATATCATTATTTACATTGGTTCCTGGGGAATGTCTCATTATTTACAGTGGACCCTGTGTAGAACATCATTATTTACAGTGGTCTATGGGTAGAATATCATTATTTACAGTGGTCCCTGGGAGTATATCATTATTTACAGTGGTCCCTGGGTAGAATATCATTATTTACACTGGCTCCTGGGATATTAATTATTATTTACTGTGGTACTTGGATAGTATATCAATATTTACAGTGGACCCTGGGTATAATATCATTATTTACAACGTACCCTGGGTAGTACATCATTATTTACCGTGATCCCTGGGTAGTATATCATTATTTACAGTGGTCCCTGTGTCGTATACTATTATTTACATTGGCTGTGGCAGTTATCATCATTTACAGTGGTCACTGGATAGTATTTCATTATTTACAGTGGACCCTGGGTAGAATATCATTTTTTACAGTGGTCCCTGGGCAGTATACAATTATTTACAGTGGTCCCTGTGTAGTATATCATTATTTACAGTGGTCCCTGGGCAATATATCATTAATCACAGTGGGCTCTGGGTAGTATATCATCATTGACCGCGGTTCCTGGGAAGTATATCATTCTTTACAGTGGTTCCTGGGTAGTATGTCATTATTTACACAGGTCACTGGGTAGTATATCATCCTTTACAGTGGTCCCTGGATTGCATATCATTATTTACAGTTGTCCCTTGGTGATATATAATTATTTGCAGTGGTCTCTGGACGGTATATCATTATTTATAGTGGTCCCTGGGTAACATATCATTATTTACAGTGGACCCAGTGTAGTGTAGTATTATCTACAGTGGTCCCAGAGTGATACATCATGATTTACAGTGGTCCCTGGATAGTATTTCATTACTGACAGTGGTCCCTTGGCAGTATATTTACAGTGGTCCCTTGATAGTGGATGATTATTTACAATGGTCCCTATGTAGTATATCATTATTTGCAGTGCTCTCTGATTAGAATATTATTATTTGCAGTGGTCCCTGGGTAGACTATCATTGTCTACACTGGTCCCTGGGCCGTTTGTTATTACTTACAGTGGTCCATGGGTAGTATATGAATATTTACAGTGTTCCCTGGGGTGTATATCATTATTTACATTGAACCGTGGAAAGTATATCATTATTTACGGTGGTCCCTGGGCAGTATACCATTATATACAGTAGTCCCTGGATAGTAAGTCATTATTTACAGTGGTCCCTGTATAGTATATCATTATTTACAGTGGGCCCTGTGTAGTATATCATTATTTACAGTGGTCTCTGGGGAGTATATCATTATTTACTGTGGACCCTAGGTTGTATATAATTATTTACAGTGGGCCCCTGGTAGTGTTTCCTTATTTACAGTAGTGCCTGGGGAGTATATCATCATTTACAGTGGACCCTGGGCAGTAAGTATTAACAGTGGTCCCTGGGCAGTCTGTCATTATTTACAGTGGTCCCTGGGCAGTCTGTCATTATTTACAGTGGTCCCTGTGTAGAATATCATTATTTACAGTGGTCCCTGGGTAGTATATCATTATTTACAGTGTTCCCTGGTGTGTATATCATTATTCACAGTGGTCCATGGGTAGTATATCATCATTTACAGTAGTGCCTGGGGAGTATATCATCTTTTAAAGTTGACCCTGGGCAGTAAGTCTTTATTTACAGTGGTCCCTGGGTGGTTTATCTTTATTTACAGTGGTCCCTGGGCAGTATATCTTTATTTACAGTGGTCCCTGAGTAGTATAACATTATTTATAGTAGTCCCTGGTGAGTATATAATTATTTACAGTGGTCCCTGGGCAGTCTATCATTATTTACAGTGGTCCCTGTGTATAATATCATTATTTACAGTGGTCCCTCGGTAGTATATCATTATTTACAGTGGTCACTGGGTAGACTATCATTGTTTACAGTGGTCCTTGGGTCGTATATCATTATTTACAGTGGTTCCTTGGTAGAATATCATTAGTTACAGCGTTGCATGGGCACTTCACCATTATTAATAGTTGTCCATCGGTAGTATATTATATTCTGCAGTGGTCCCTGGGTAGTAAATCATTATTTACTGTAGTCCCTGGTAGAATATCAGCATTTACAGTGGTCCCTGGTCAGAATGTCATTATTTACAGTTGTGCCTGGGTAGTACATTATTATTTGCATTTGACCCTGGGTAGAATATCATTATTTACAGTTGCGCCTGGGTAGTACATTATTATTTGCATTTGACCCTGGGCAGTATATCATTATTTTCAGTGGTCTCTGTGCAGTATATCATTATTTACACTGGTCCCGGTGTAGAATATCATCATTTACAGTTGTCCCTGAGTAAAATATCATTATTTAAATTGGCCAATGTGCTGTATATCATCATTTTTAGTGTTCCCTGCATAGTTTAATATTATTTCCAGTGGTTTCTGGGCAACGTAGCATTATTTACAGTGGTCCCAGGGTAGTATATAATTTTTTTGCAGTGCGCCTGTGCAGTATATCACTGTTTGCAGCCGTCCCTGGGCAGTATATCTTTATTTACAGTGGTCCCTGAGTAGTCTATCATTATTTACATTCGTACCTGGGCAGTATATCATTATCTACAGTGGTCCCTGGGTAGTATATCATTCGTTACAGTGGTCACTGGGTAGTAAATACGTATTTACAGTGGCCCCTGTGTAGTATGTCTTTATTTACAGTTGTCCCTGGGCAGTGTACCTTTATTTACAGTGGTCCCTGGGTAGTATATCATTATTTACAGTGGTCCCTGTGTAGAATGTCTTTATTTACAGTGGTTCCTGGTAGTATATCATTCATTACAGTGGTCCCATGATAGTATATCATTATTTAAAGTGGTCCCTGGGTAGTATATCATTATTTGCAGTGGTCCCTGGGTAGTATATCATTATTTACAGAGGTCCCTGGGGTGTATAATCATTATTTACAGTGGTCCCTGGGTAGTATATCATCATTTACAGTAGTGCCTGGGGAGTATATCATCATTTACAGTGGACCCTAGGCAGTAAGTCCCATGGCAGTATATCTTTATTTACAGTGGTCCCTGAGTAGTCTGTCATTATTTATAGTGGTCCCTGTGTAGAATATCATTATTTACAGTGGTCACTGGGTAGAATATCATTATTTACAGTGGTCCCTAGGTAGTATATCATTATTTACAGTGGTCACTGGGTAGAATATCATTATTTACAGTGGTCACTGGGTAGAATATCATTGTTTACAGCGGCCCCTGGGCAGTATATCATTATTTACAGTGGTTCCTTGGTATAGCTGTCCATCGGTAGTATATTATTTTCTGCAGTGGTCCCTGGGTTGTAAATCATTCTTTACTGTAGTCCCTGGTAGAATGTCAGCATTTACAGTGGTCCCTGGTCAGAATGTCATTATTTACAGTTGTGCCTGGGTCGTACTTTATTATTTGCATTTGACCCTGGGTAGAATATCATTATTTACAGTGGTCCCTGGGCAGTAAATCATTATTTACACTGGCCCCTGGGTAGAATATCAGCATTTACAGTGGTCCCTGGTCAGAATGTCATTATTTACAGTTGTGCCTGGGTAGTACATTATTATTTGCATTTGACCCTGGGTAGTATATCATTATTTACAGTTGTCCCTGAGTAAAATATCATTATTTAAATTGGTCCCTGTGCTGTATATCATTATTTTCAGTGTTCCCTGCACAGTTTAACATTATTTACAGTGGTTTCTGGGCAACGCATCATTATTTACAGTGGTCCCAGCGGAGTATATAATTTTTTTGCCGTGCGCCTGTGCAGTATATCACTGTTTGCAGTCGGCCCTGGGCAGTATATCTTTATTTACAGTGGTCCCTGAGTAGTCTATCATTATTTACATTCGTCCCTGGGTAGTATATCATTATCTACAGTGGTCCCTGGGTGGTATCTAATTATTTACAGTGGTCACTGGGTGGTATATAATTATTTACAGTGGTCACTGGGTAGTATATCATTATCTACAGTGGTCCCTGGGTAGTATATCATTCTTTACAGTGGTCACTGGGGAGTAAATAATTATTTACAGTGGCCCCTGTGTAGTATGTCTTTATTTACAGTGGTCCCTGGGCAGTGTACCTTTATTTAAAGTGGTCCCTGGGTAGTATATCATTATTTACAGTGGTCCCTGTGTAGTATGTCTTTATTTACAGTGGTTCCTGGTAGTATATCATTCATTACAGTGGTCCCATTATAGTATATCATTATTTAATGTGGTCCCTGGGTAGTGTATCATTATTTACAGTGGGCCCTGGGTAGTGTATCATTATACTGTATCATTTAGTGGGCAGCACGGTATATTATTATATCATTTAGCACCACTATATCATTTAGTGTGCAGCACGGTAGCATAGTGGATAGCACAATTGTTTCACAGCTCCACGGTCGCAGGTTCGATTCCCGGCTTGGGGCACTGTCTGTGCGGAGTCTGCACATCCTCCCCGTGTGTGCGTGGGTTTCCTCCGGCTGCTCCGGTTTTTTCCCACAGTCCAAAGATGTAAAGTTTAGGTGGATTGGCCGTGATAAATTGCCTTAGTGTCCAAAATTGCCCTTAGTGTTGGTGGGGTTACTCGCTTATGGGGATAGGGTGGAGATGTGGACTTGGATAGGGTGCTCTTTCCAAGAGCCGGGCAGACTCGATGGGCCGAATGGCCTCCTTCTGCACTGTAAATTCTATGATCTATGATTTACTGTGGTCCCTGGGTAGAGTATCATGATTTACAGTGTTCACTCGGTGGTATATCATTATTTACTGTAGTCCCTGTGTAGAATATCATTGTTTACAGTGGTCACTGGGTGGAATATCAATATTTACAGTGGTCCCTGGTAGTCTATCATTATTTACATTGGCTCTGTGCAGTATATCATTATTTACAGTTGCTCTGTGCAGTATGTCATTATTTTCAATGATCATTGGGGAGTATATCATCATCTGCAGTGGTCCCTGGGTAGTATATCATTATTTCCAGTTGTCCTTGTGTAGAAAGTCTTTATTTACTGTGGTTCCTGGGCGGTATTCCTTAATTTACAGTGGTCACTAGGTAGTATATCATTATTTACAGTGAACCCTGGGTAGTATATCACTATTTGCAGTGGTCCCTGGGCAGTATATCTGTATTTACAGATGATGTGGAGATGCCGGCGTTGGACTGGGGTGAGCACAGTACGAAGTCTTACAACACCAGGTTAAAGTCCAACAGGTTTGTTTCGATGTCACTAGCTTTCGGAGCGCTGCTCCTTCCTCAGGTGAATGAAGAGGTCTGTTCCAGAATCATATATATAGACAAATTCAAAGATGCCAAACAATGCTTGGAATATGAGCATTAGCAGGTGATTAAATCTTTACAGATCCAGAGATGGGGTAACCCCAGGTTAAAGAGGTGAGAATTGTGTCAAGCCAGGACAGTTGGTAGGATTTTGCAGGCCAGATGGTGGGGGATGAATGTAATGCGACATGAATCCCAGGTCCCGGTTGAGGCCGCACTCATGTGTGCGGAACTTGGCTATAAGTTTCTGCTCGGCGATTCTGCGTTGTCGCGGGTCCTGAAGGCCGCCTTGGAGAACGCTTACCCGGAGATCAGAGGCTGAATGCCCTTGACTGCTGAAGTGTTCCCCGACTGGAAGGGAACATTCCTGCCTGGAGATTGTTGCGCGATGTCCGTTCATTCATTGTCGCAGCGTCTGCATGGTCTCGCCAATGTACCACGCTTCGGGACACCCCTCCCCCAGCAGCCGCGATCCCTCCCCCCTCCCGCAGCAGCCGCGGCCCCCCTCCACCTCGTCTAGCAGCCGCGGTCCCCCTCCACCTCCCAGCAACTGTGGTCCCCCTCCCCCAGCAGCCGCGATCCCTCCACCTCCCCCAGCAGCCGCGGCCGCCCTCCCCCTCCTCTAGCAGCCGCGGCCCCCCTCCCTCTCCTCTAGCAGCCGCGATCCCCCTCCCCCTCCTCTAGCAGCCGCGATCCCTCCACATCCCCAAGCAGCCGCGGCCCCCCTCCCCCTCCTCTAGCAGCCGCGATCCCCCTCCTCCCCCAGCAGCCGCGGTCCCCCTCCCCCTCCCCCAGCAGCCGCGGTCCCCCTCCACCTCCCCCTGCAGCCGCGGTCCCCCTCCCCCTCCCCCAGCAGCCGCGGTCCCCCTCCACCTCCCCCTGCAGCCGCGGTCCCCCTCCCCCTCCCCCAGCAGCCGCGGTCCCCCTCCACCTCCCCCTGCAGCCGCGGTCCCCCTCCCCCTCCCCCTGCAGCCGCGGTCCCCCTCCCCTCCCCCAGCAGCCGCGGTCCCCCTCCCCCTCCCCCTGCAGCCGCGGTCCCCCTCCACCTCCCCCTGCAGCCGCGGCCGCCCTCCCCCTCCTCTAGCAGCCGCGATCCCCCTCCTCCCCCAGCAGCCGCGGTCCCCCTCCCCCTCCCCCAGCAGCCGCGGTCCCCCTCCACCTCCCCCTGCAGCCGCGGCCGCCCTCCCCCTCCTCTAGCAGCCGCGATCCCTCCCCCTCCCCAAGCAGCCGCGGCCCCCCTCCCCCAGCAGCCGCGGTCCCCCTCCCCAGCAGCCACGGTCCCCCTCCCCCAGCAGCCGCGGTCCCCCTCCCCCTTCCCCAGCAGTCGCGATCCCTCCCCATTCCCCAGCAGCCGCGGCCCCCTCCCCCTCCTCTAGCAGCCGCGCCCCCCTCCCCCTCCTCTAGCAGCCGCGGTCCCCCTCCCCCAGCAACCGCGGTCCCCCTCCCCCAGCAGCCGCGGCCGCCCTCCCCCTCCTCTAGCAGCCGCGGTCCCTCTCCCCCTCCTCTAGCAGCCGCGGCCCCCTCCCTCTCCTCTAGCAGCCGCAGCCCCCCCTCCTCCTCCCCCAGCAGCCACGGTCCCCCTCCCCCTCCCCCAGCAGCCACGGTCCCCCTACCCTTCCCCCTCCTCCAGCAGCCGCGGTCCGTCTCCCCCTCCTCGAGCAGCCGCAGCCCCCCCTCCTCCTCCCCCAGCAGCCACGGTCCCCCTCCCCCTCCCCCAGCAGCCACGGTCCCCCTCCCTCTCCCCCAGCAGCCACGGTCCCCCTCCCCTTCCCCCAGCAGCCGCGGTCCCCCTCCCCCAGCAGCCGCGGTCCCCCTCCCCCAGCAGCCGCGGTCCCCCTCCCACTCCCCAGCAGCCGCGGTCCCCCTCCCCCAGCAGCCGCGGTCCGCTCCCCCTCCCCCAGCAGCCGCGGTCCCCCTCCCCCTCCCCCAGCAGCCACGGTTCCCCTTCCCCAGCAGCCGCGGCCCACCTCCCCCAGCAGCCGCAGTCCCTCTCCCCCTCCCCCAGCAGCCGCGGTCCCCCTCCCCCAGCAGCCGCGGTCCGCTCCCCCTCCCCCAGCAGCCGCGGTCCCCCTCCCCCTCCCCCAGCAGCCGCGGTTCCCCTTCCCCAGCAGCCGCGGCCCACCTCCCCAGCAGCCGCAGTCCCTCTCCCCCTCCCCCAGCAGCCGCGGTCCCCCTCCCCCTCCCCCAGCAGTCGCGAACCCTCCCCATTCCCCAGCAGCCGCGGCCCCCTCCCCCTCCTCTAGCAGCCGCGGCCCCCCTCCTCCTGCCCAGCAGCCACGGACCCCCTCCCCTCCTACAGCAGCCGCGGCCCCCCTCCCCCAGCAGCCGTGGTACCCCTCCCCCTCCATCAGCAGCCGCGGCCCCCCTACCCCTCCCCAGCAGCCGCGGTCCCCATTCCCCAGCAGCCGCGGTCCCCCTCCCCCAGCAGCCGCGGTCCCCCTCCCCTCCCCCAGCAGCCGCGGCACCCCTCCCCCTCCCCCTCCCCCAGCAGCCGCGGTCCCCCTCACCCTCCCCCAGCAGCCGCGGTCCGCTCCCCCTCCCCAGCAGCCGCGGTCACCCCCTCCCCCTCCCCCAGCAGCCACGGTCCCCTCCCCGTCCCCCAGCAGCCGCGGTCCCCCTCCCCTCCCCCAGCAGCCGCGGTCCCCCTCCCCCAGCAGCCGCGATCCCCCCTCCCCCAGCAGCCGCGGCCCCCCTACCCCTCCCCAGCAGCCGCGGTCCCCATTCCCCAGCAGCCGCGGTCCCACTCCCCCAGCAGCCGCGGTCCCCCTCCCCTCCCCCAGCAGCCGCGGCACCCCTCCCCCTCCCCCTCCCCCAGCAGCCGCGGCCCCTCTCCGTCCCTCAGCAGCCGCGGTCACCCCCTCCCCCTCCCCCAGCAGCCACGGTCCCCTCCCCGTCCCTCAGCAGCCGCGGTCCCCCTCCCCCTCCCCCAGCAGCCGCGGTCCCCCTCCCCCAGCAGCCGCGATCCCCCCCCTCCCCCAGCAGCCGCGGCCCCCCTACCCCTCCCCCAGCAGCCACGGTCCCCTCCCCGTCCCTCAGCAGCCGCGGCCCCCCTACCCCTCCCCCAGCAGCCGCGGTCCCCCTCCCCCTCACCAGCAGCCGCGGTCCCCCTCCCCCTCCCCAGCAGCCGCGGTCCCCCTTCCCCAGCAGCCGCGGTCCCCCTCCCCCAGCAGCCGCGGTCCCCCTCCCTCTCCCCAGCAGCCGCGGTCCCACTCCCCCAGCAGCCGTGGTCCCCCTCCCCCAGCAGCCGCGGTCCCCCTCCCCCAGCAGCCGCGGTCCCCCTCCCCTCCCCCAGCAGCCGCGGTCCACATCCACCTCCCCCAGCAGCCGCGCCCCCCCCGCAGCAGCCGCGGCCCCCCTCCCCCTCCCCCAGCAGCCGCGGCCCCCTCCCACTCCCCCAGCAGCCCCGGTCCCCCTCCCCCTCCCCCAGCAGCCGCGGTCCCCCTCCCCCAGCAGCCGCGGTCCCCCTCCCCCAGCAGCCGCGGGCCCCCTCCCCCAGCAGCCGCGGTCCCCCTCCCCCAGCAGCCGCGGTCCCCCTCCCCCAGCAGCCGCGGTCCCCCTCCCGCAGCAGCCGCGGTCCCCCTCCCCCAGCAGCCGTGGTCCCCCTCCCCAGCAGCCGCAGTCCCCCTCCCCCAGCAGCCGCGGTCCCCCTCCCCCAGCAGCCGCGGTCCCCCTCCCCCAGCAGCCGCGGTCCCCCTCCCCAGCAGCCGCGGTCCCCCTCCCCCTCCCCCAGCAGCCGCCGTCTCCCTCCCCCAGCAGCCGCGGTCCCCCTCCCCCAGCAGCTGCGGCCCCCCTCCCCCAGCAGCCGCGGCCCCCCTCCCCCTCCCCAGCAGCCGCGGTCCCCCTCCCCCAGCAGCCGCGGTCCCCCTCCCCCTCCTCCAGCAGCCGCGGTCCCCCTCACCCAGCAGCCGCGGTCCCCCTCCCCCAGCAGCCACGGTGCCCCTCCCCCAGCAGCCGCGGTCCCCCTCCCCCAGCAGCCACGGTCCCCTCCCCGTCCCTCAGCAGCCGCGGTCCCCCTCCCCCTCCCCCAGCAGCCGCGGTCCCCCTCCCCCAGCAGCCGCGGTCCCCCTCCCCCTCCCCAGCAGCCGCGGTCCCCCTACCCCAGCAGCCGCGGTCCCCCTCCCCCAGCAGCCGCGGCCCCCCTCCCTTCCCCCAGCAGCCGCGGTCCCCCTCCCCCAGCAGCCGCGGTCCCCATCCCTCTCCCCAGCAGCCGCGGTCCCCCTCCCCCAGCAGCCGCGGTCCCCCTCCCCAGCAGCCGCGGTCCCCCTCCCCCAGCAGCCACGGTCCCCCTCCCCTCCCCCAGCAGCGGGGCCCAGCCAGCCCGGAAAGCTTCGAGTGTGCCCGTGGGCAGCGCCTGCCCCCGCTCCAGGGACCCCCGGCCGCCACCCAGCCCTTCCCACGGCACCCACAGCCCTCCGCCACCCAGCCCTGCCCACGGCACCCACAGCCCGGCCCTCCCCCACCCAGCCCTTCCCACGGCACCCACCGCCCTCCGCCACCCAGCCCTGCCCACGGCACCCACCGCCCTCCGCCACCCAGCCCTTCCCACGGCACCCACAGCCCTCCGCCACCCAGCCCTTCCCACGGCACCCACCGCCCTCCGCTCCGCCAGCCACCCGAATGGAGATTGGCGGAGGTGCGGATTCCTGAGCAGCGCCTCCCTTACGACAGCCGCCACTCCTGACGGGGGAGAGCTGCGGCGCCTGGAGACCGTGTTCCAGACTTTGAGGAGGACCTGGTACAAGACGGGCAGCGCCAACAGAGAGTTCCGAAGACCCTGCTGGTCCACAGACAGGAGCCGCACGTCGTAGTTCAGGCCGAGCCCCTGGGGGGAGAAATCCGTCGCCAGGGCCCCACCGTGGAGGAGGCTCAGCGTACAGGTAACGCTGCAGAGTCTGAGGGTGGAAAGTGGCAGTCTGGGTGCGGAGGCACACCAGCGCCTGACCGCCCTCCGCCATCGGGAGACTCCAGACCTCCGCAGCGACCCCGTGCAGTCGATTGTCCCGGAGGAACCGAAGCCGGGCTCTCTGGATGGTGGGACAAAGCCAGGGGGGGGAGTCAGTGACCAGCCGGGACCACAGCATGGAGGCGATCAGCTGGTTTATGACGAGAACTCGGCCCCTGGGGGACAGCACTCGGAGCCGTCCTGTCCAGCGTCCCAGGCCAGCGGTGACCTTGGTCTCCAGCTCCTGCCCGTTCACCGGCCAGGCTCCCTCTGCCGGGCAAAGATGGACTCCCAGGTCGAGGCTGTTGGTCCGACTCCAGCTGAAGGGCCCGAGCTCCTCCGGGAGGGGGTCCATCTGCCACGGACCGACCAGGAGTCCGGAACATTTGGCCCAGTTGATCCGTGGGGAGGACGCGGCGGAGTAGACAGCTTGGCTCTCTCGCATCCTCCGGGGGTCCCCGGGGTCAGTGACCATGAGGAACACGGCATCAGCGTCCGCCGAGAGGACCACCCCCCCGTCCGGCTCGCGCAGAACCAGCCCCGTGAACCCCCTCCGCAGGAGGCACAGGAAAGGCTCCACGCAGAGGGAATAATGTTGGCCGGAGAGGGGGCAGCCCTGACGCACTCCTCTCCCAAAGCGAAGGGGCGCCGTCAGGGACCCGTTAACCTTAATCAGACTCTCCGAGGCGGCGGACAGTAATCGGATCCGGGGACAAAATACCACCCGAACCCGACAGCTCGCAGAGTCCCGATCAAATCCCCGGGCCCCACCCTGTCGAACGCCTTCTCCTGGTCAAGAGACAGGGAGGCGCTCGACATACCAGTCCCCTGGGTAAAGTGAATAATGTCCCGGGCCAGGTGGATATTGTCATAGATTGTGCGGTCCGGGACTGTGTAGGACTGGTCAGGGTGGATCATGTGGTCCAGCTCGGGGCCAAGGCGTAAACACAGCACCTTGGCTAAGATTTTATAGTCCGTGCTGAGGAGGGAGACCGGTCGCCAGGTCTTAAGTCGGCGGAGATCCCCCTTCTTGGGCAGCAGGGCAATGACGGCCCTGCGCCCCGAAAGGAGCATCTCCCCGGTCGCGGTACATTCCCCCAGGACCCCCGCATAGTCACTCCCCAGGACGTCCCAGCACGCCCTGAAGAACTCCACGGTCAGCCCGTCCAGCCCTGGGGATTTGCCCCGTGAGAGGCTGTCCAGGGCGCCGGTCAGCTCTTGGAGGTTGATGGCATTATCGAGCTTCCCGGCGCCCTCCGGGCCCACCTGCGGCAGGTCCTCCCACAGAACTCTGCAAGCGTCCTCGCTGGACGGATCCGGAGAGAAGAGGTCGGAGTAAAAATCCCTGATCAGGGTCCTGACCCCCTCCGGATCCGAGACGAGGGGCCGGTCGTCGGCCAGCAGCGTAGAAACCTGCCGACGGGCCCCGCGTCCTCTTTCCAGCGAGGAGAAGAAGCGGGAGCCGCGGTCCATGTCCGTTAGGAGACGGATCCGCGACTTCACGTATGCGCCGCTGTACCCGGCCAGTTGCAGGTCCCGCAGTGCGCCCCTCTTCCCCCTGTACACCAGCCCCAGGGCCGGGCCTCATCGGGCTGAGCGAGACGTGACTCCAGATCGAGGATTTCCTCAGCCAGGTTGGCGATCGTGGAGTTCCGTCCCGCCGAAGACCCCTTCGTGTACCCCTGACAGAAGGCACGGTTCTGGGCCTTGCCCACATCCCACCGTAGCCTCAAGGAGGGGAAGCCATCCCGCTTCCTTCTCCAGCCGGCCCAGAAACGGCAGAACGAGTCCAGGAACCGCTCGTCCTCCAGCAGCAGGTTGTTAAAGTGCCAGTACGCGGACCGTGTCTGAGCGCGGGACGGGGCAAGACCCGCCCACACCAGGTGGTGATCCGAGCTCGGCACCTGCTCCATGGAGGCCGTCGGAATGCTGGGCAAGTACGTCTTGGAAATGTAAAGACGGTCGATTCTGGACGCGCTGAACTGGGGCCGCACAGAGGTGTACACCCGCAATTCAGGATGGAGAGTCCGCCAGACATCCACCAAGTCAAAGGACCTAACCAGGTCCCTCAACTTCACCACCGCCGCTGGGCCGCGCTGGACTTCACCACGGTCCTTGTCCTTGAGGGTGCAATTAAAATCCCCTCCGAGGACGATGCACTCTGTTTTTGAAAACTCACCACTATTCTTAGACATCCCCCAATACCAAAAAGGGCCGAGATTCCAAATGGTGATCAGGATTCTCACTCCCGACTCCGATGCAAGCTTCAGTGGGTGCTATTCAGGTCAAACTATGTTTTCTAGTTATCCCCCGGTATAACCCATACCTTCACCAAAGATTTCATCTACTTCCCACTTAGTAGCATCAATCCTGGGTTCCGCATTGCTAAGTAAGTAAAGTAGACTTTGGAATAACCACTATTTCAGGTTAAATTAAGTTATTTTATTATTATATTTTTTCTTTTTAAAGCTGCAAATACTTTCTTTACAGAAAGGAAAAAGACCTTGCTTCTGGGTCCTTCTGGTTGGTTGAAGGGACCTTCAGGCCCACCTTGAAAATCAATCTTCTTTATAAAGTCTGGTCTTCTTTAGATGTAATCGCTGATGAGCTCGGTTGCTGTGGCCTGTCTTTCCCATGTACCGAGCTGTGAGAGCTGGCTCTGCTGGCTATCTCTGAGCTGACATAGTGCTGACTCTTTAAATTCTAGTCTTCCTGTGATGTATTAGCTGTTTTAGCTCGGCTGCTATGCCTTGTCTTTCCCATGGCCGAGCTGACTGTAATCTGACTCTGAACTGCTTGTTTCTTTTCTGCTTCTCTCTCTCCCTCCCTCTGAGTTCTGGTTCTGGTTCTGGTAGTTCCTGCCCTGGTCTCTGGGTTTACATATTTTTCTAACAGTTTTCTAGCTTTTATGATTTTATTGTAAAGTAACTAATTTCACTTTGATTGTACAAAGTACGTTTGACTAAACCTTCTAATCCAACTAAGTATTCATTTTGACATAACTGCATCTCATAGATCTGATTACAGTGTTTCCTTTGTGATGATCAAAATGCTTTGGTTTCAAGAGGTGTTACTTTTAATTCCTGTCATTTCTGTAGTTTTATTTTCCAATTGTGTCCTCAGCTCATAATTTTGACTTTGATTTTGGCTTTGAATTATGTTTCTCCTAGACTGATAGTCTCCAGTTTTCTTTAATTTACCTGGTTTAGCAAATTTTCACACCTAGAATTATCACCAAATTCAACTGAACCTCATCCTTTTTTCCAGCTGCTATCTAAGACAGTTACTTTCAATGAAGGTGTGGGCCATTGTTTTTGGCTTCATTCAAAATCCAGTTTGTCTTGTTTGCTCAGCCTGCTTGAGCAAGGCTATCTGCATTTTATAATCCTCTCCTGGCAGCTGCTGTTAACCCTTTGTGGGATCTTTCCCTGTATCCTCTCTTGTTTCTCCCAGACCAGATATTGCCAGACTTCCATGTTTCAAATGACACATCTTTCCATATTTTCAACAACAACTCTCCCACCAGGATGGTGCCGAGAAGAGTGGACACCTTTTGGAAGAAAGCCGCCTGCTGCGGTCCAGCCACGGGAGCGGATACATTTACAAAGTGAATCACCGCTGCCCCGAAACGGGCCTTTAGGTGCAGCAGACGGCCTGGCACCGGCTCCTTGACCCCCCAAGATCTCTGGCTGAAAATGTGGAGCCAACAAGATAGCCACCCCGCCAGAACGTGGGGCCAGGTGACTCATGAAGACTCCTCCTTGCCCCTCCAGGGTCCACTGAGCTTCGTCACCCGGATGGCCTGGGTTTCCTGCAGGAAGCACATCCCGTACTTTCCGTCCCGGAGGATAGACAAGAACTGGAACCGGTGGTGCGCGTGGCTGCTGCCGTTGATGTTGAGGCTGGCCATGGTTACCTCCATGTCAGCAGCAATAGTTATCCATCACCTTCAGTGCTCAGAGTGGGGGTACCGCCCCCTCCACTCCCTCAGCAGTCCCACAAGGAACTGAACAGCTTGGCGCTGCTCCTCCTGGTCTTGATCGAACTCCCGGGCCTCTCTGACATAGGCCCGGGCGGAGCCAAGGAGCAGCCCCCGATTTCCCCAGCTGTCCAGGGCCAGCCGCACACAGTCCGGGTGACCATGGTGCGTTCCCAGAAATGTCCGGAGTTCCCCAGGGGGGACAAGGGGAGACTCAGTGCCGGGTGTGATGGTGCCCTCTACCTCTGCAGAGAGAGTCTCAATCCTCCTCCTCACCCGCCACCGAGCAGCCTTCCTCCTCCGAACGGTCACCTCCCGAGCTCGAGTCCCCCGCCACATGGAGTATGGCGGGCGGCACGGGCCCACCGGCTAACCCTTGGCCCGGGTCGACCCCACCCCCCAGGGTCGTCCTCAGGCAGGTCCCTCGCAGGCTCCTCCCGCGGCTCACGGCCCGTGGACGGCGCCTCCACCCACGCCGGCGACTCCGGGACCTCCGAGAGATGCGTGAGGCCCCCCAGAGACATGTCCGGGTTGAAAACAGGTCTCTCCGGCGTCGCCCGCCCGGGTGTAGAGGGCGGGGAGCCTTCCCCTCCTCCCCCGTCCACGGCCCACAGCGGCACGATGAGCGGTCGCTGCTGCTGCCGGCCCCCGGCGATGGTGAAGAGGAGGCGTCCGGGGAGGAAACTTGCACCGGGCGGGACGGGCCCCCAGGGGCTTCGACTCCGCTCGACCCCGGGTCCTCCTGCTCGGGGGACGACAGCAGCTCGAGAGGCTCGGGGGCCTCGGAGGCCCCCCCCCGGCCTTGCTTCTCTTCATTGTGTGCCCCGGGCCAGGCGTCAGGGGGATGGGCACCAACACGGGAGACCCCCCTCCTCGCCCGGGGAGGGGGCAGGAAACCCCCCCTTGCCCGGGCAGGCGGCGCTTGCGGGGAGGGGGCGGCTCGGGATCGCCCTGCTGCACGGCCTCCATGGCGGGAGAGGCCCCGGCAGCATCCCCCTCCCCCTCCCGGCTCAGGCGGACAGGAGCCTGGCGGCGGAAGGAGTAGACATGGCGGAGGGAGGGGTCCCGCAGGCCGAGCGTCAGCGGCGCCGCCCCGGACCTCACCTCCCCCAGTAGGTTGGGATGGGGCAGGAGGAGCTCGGTGGGGAGGGAGGGCGGGACGTTTGATAGAACAACACGTTCTGCGGTGGCCTCCAGTGTCTCCCGCCCACCGTGAGCCCCCTTTCCAGGGCCCGCTGGGCCGCCTGCTCGGCCCGCAGGAAGAACCCGGCCTTTGCCGTACATCCGCGAGGCGGCTACGATGGCCGAGGGGCCGACAGCCCCGCCCATCGCACGGGTGCCCGCCTCAATGGTCATGGTAGGGTGGGCATAGCACTTCACCCCCAGCTGCCGCGTGAGCAGGCGGGAGGGCGAGGGCACCGCGGGGGCAGCGGAGCGACGGGAGGCTGCCGCCCCCCACATAATGTCTTGTCCGCCCTGCCCCCGGCAGAGTGGAGGACGCCCCCCGAGGTGCTGGCCAGAGGGTGGGAGAGCAGGAGGCCGGGCCTGCAGCCCTGGATGGTCCCACTCCCACCTCAGGCAGAGGGGTCGGAGGACAGGAGGCTGGGCCTGCAGCCCTGGATGGTCCCGCTCCCACCTCAGGCAGAGGGGTGGGAGGACAGGAGACTGGGCCTGCAGCCCTGGATGGTCCCAGTCCCACCTCAGACAGAGGGGTGGGAGGGCAGGATGCTGGGCCTGCAGCCCTGGATGGTCCCAGTCCCACCTCAGGCAGAGGGGTGGGAGGGCAGGAGGCCGGGCCTGCAGCCCTGGATGGTCCCAGCCCCAACTCAGGCAGAGGGTGGGAGAGCAGGAGGCCGGGCCTGCAGCCCTGGATGGTCCCACTCCCACCTCAGGCAGAGGGGTGGGAGGACAGGAGGCCGGGCCTGCAGCCCTGGATGGTCCCACTCCCACCTCAGGCAGAGGGGTGGGAGGACAGGAGGCCGGGCCTGCAGCCCTGGATGGTCCCAGTCCCACCTCAGGCAGAGGGGTGGGGGGACAGGAGGCACGGCCTGCAGCCCTGGATGGTCCCAGTCCCACCTCAGGCAGTGGGGTGGGAGGGCAGGAGACTGGGCCTGCAGCCCTGGATGGTCCCACTCCCACCTCAGGCAGAGGGGTGGGAGGGCAGGAGGCTAGGCCTGCGGTCCCACTCCCACCTCAGGCAGAGGGGTGGGAGGACAGGAGGCCGGGCCTGCAGCCCTGGATGGTCCCAGTCACACCTCAGGCAGAGGGGTGGGGGGACAGGAGGCCGGGCCTGCAGCCCTGGATGGTCCCAGTCCCACCTCAGGCAGATGGGTGGGAGGACAGGAGGCCCGGCTTGCAGCCCTGGATGGTCCCAGTCCCACCTCAGGCAGAGGGGTGGGAGGGCAGGAGGCCGGGCCAGCAGCCCTGGATGGTCCCAGTCCCACCTCAGGCAGAGGGGTGGGAGGACAGGAGGCCCCGCCTGCAGCCCTGGATGGTCCCCAGTCCCACCTCAGGCAGAGGGGTGCGAGGACAGGTGTCCGGGCCTGCAGCCCTGGATGGTCCCACTCCCACCACAGGCAGAGGGGTGGGAGGACCGGAGGCCGGGCCTGCAGCCCTGGATGGCCCCAGTCCCACCTCAGGCAGAGCGGTGGGAGGACAGGAGGCTGGGCCTGCAGCCCTGGATGGTCCCACTCCCACCTCAGACAGAAGGGCGGGAGGACAGGAGGCTGGACCTGCAGCCCTGGATTGTCCCACTCCCACCTCAGGCAGAGGGGTGGGAGGACAGGGTCCGCAGTCCTGGATGGTCCCCATCCCACCTCAGGCAGAGGGGTGGGAGGACAGGAGGCCGGGCCTGCAGCCCCGAATGGTCCCGCTCCCACCTCAGGCAGAGGGGTTGGTGGACAGGAGGCCGGGCCTGCAGCCCTGGATGGTCCCACTCCCACCTCAGGCAGAGGGGTGGGAGGACAGGAGGCCGGGCCTGCAGCCCTGGATGGTCCCAGTCCCACCTCAGGCAGAGGGGTGGGAGGACAGGAGGCCGGGCCTGCAGCCCTGGATGGTCCCACTCCCACCTCAGGCAGAGGGGTGGGAGGACAGGTGGCCGGGCCTGCAGCCCTGGATGGTCCCAGTCCCGCCTCAGGCAGAGGGGTGGGAGGACAGGAGGCCGGGCCTGCAGTCCTGGATGGTCCAACTCCCACCTCAGGCAGAGGGATGGGAGGACAGGAGGCCGGGCCTGCAGCCCTGGATGGTCTCACTCCCACCTCAGGCAGAGGGGTGGGAGGACAGGAGGCCGGGCCTGCAGCCCTGGATGGTCCCACTCCCACCTCAGGCAGAGGGGTGGGAGGACCGGAGGCCGGGCCTGCAGCCGTGGATGGTCCCACTCCCACCTCAGGCAGAGGGGTGGGAGGACAGGTGGCTGGGCCTGCAGCCCCAGATGGTCCCAGTCCCACCTCAGGCAGAGGGTTGGGAGGACAGGAGGCCGGGTCCTAAGCTTTGGATGGTCCCAGTCCCACCTCAGGCAGAGGGGTGGGAGGACAGGAGACTGGGCCTGCAGCCCTGGATGGTCCCAGTCCCACCTCAGGCAGAGGGGTGGGAGGGCAGGAGGCTGGGCCTGCAGCCCTGGATGGTCCCACTCCCACCTCAGGCAGAGGGGTGGGAGGACAGGAGGCCGGGCCTGCAGCCCTGGATGGTCCCACTCCCACCTCAGGCAGAGGGGTGGGAGGACAGGAGGCCGGGCCTGCAGCCTGGATGGTCCCAGTCCCTTCTCAGGCAGAGGGGTGGGAGGACAGGACGCTGGGCCTGCAACCCTGGATGGTCCCAGTCTCACCTCAGGCAGAGGGGTGGGAGGACAGGAGGCCGGGTACGCAGCCCTCGATGGTCCCACTCCCACCTCAGGCAGAGGGGTGGGAGGGCAGGAGGCTGGGCCTGCAGCCCTGGATGGTCCCACTCCCACCTCAGGCAGAGGGGTGGGAGGACAGGAGGCCGGGCCTGCAGCCCTGGATGGTCCCACTCCCACCTCAGGCAGAGGGGTGGGAGGACAGGAGGCTGGGCCTGCAGCCCTGGAATGTCCCAGTCCCACCTCAGGCAGAGGGGTGGGAGGACAGGAGGCCGGGCCTGCAGCCCTGGATGCTCCCACTCCCACCTCAGGCAGAGGGGTGGGAGTGCAGGAGGCCGGGCCTGCAGCCCTGGATGGTCCCAGTCCCACCTCAGGCAGAGGGGTGATCAAACCGTGATCTTTATCAATGATGAGAAGGCAAAGACAGTGGAAGTTTAAGCTGGACAGATATTTCACAGCTGGATTCACACAATACAGACAGCAATGTGTCGTAGATTGTGGAAGTGCCACAAATGTTGTCAAATGCGGTACGTGGGGTCCCTCAATGTTTCAATCTTGCTGAGAGACTGTCAGCCCACAGGGACAACATTTCTGTTTAATAGGATTGATGGACAAGTTAAAATAGTTCCGTTTCAAAGTTTAAAATATGCAGTCATTTTTCTGTGCAGCTTTTGGAATCTGTCAGTGGAATTTACTTCACACAGGCAAGTTTAACAAGTGTATGGGGAACTGATTAGAAGTTTTGATGGAGATATTCATGCATTATGGAAATGTGTGAGATCTATTTAGGGTTGGGAAATGGATTGAGGATCAAAGGATGCAGTTGTTTTTTAACTACATTAGACTGAGAGCCTTGAAGATTCACAACTTCCATGAGCTGTGAGAAAGGATTGATTAACCAAGGCCTATTATTCAAATACTTCAGACAAGTGAATAAGCTACAGGAACATTGAATATACAGACAGAGACAAGCAGACACCTGTAATCGGAGCTTAAACTTCACGTTTGAATGTGAAGGGCTGAAATAAACAAGAGTCCACCCTGGGATTCGGTGCAATTTGAGTTCTGCTTTTTCAAAAAATAAAAGTAACTATCTGCAATGAAAAATTCCTTGGACAGGACAGAGGGATTTTGACTCTGTGTTTAACCCCAGACAGTATTTGTGTTGTGAGTGTTTGATGGACAGTGTAGATGGAGCTTTACTCTGAAACACTGGAATTCAGTCTCAGGGCTGATTTAATCACATGCTTCAGAATAATAATTGATATTGTACATCTCGTGTGTGTCTCAGTGACAGTTCTGAAACATGTACAGCACAATCTCATCCTGTTTCTGTGTCTCTCTCTCTCTCTGAAATTAGCTGGTCCATTTCCTAAATTACCACCTTTCAAAAGGGCTCCATTGCCTGTGAAACAGTTTGTGATACCCAAAGGTTATGAAAAGTGCTTCAGAATTATCTGTCCCCAAGCTGCTGTGAGGATGTTCAGAGTCAGTGTGTGACTTGGGTCACACACAGGCCAGATACACCTCTCCAAGCTAAAGGTGGAGAATGGATCTCGCTCCATGTGAAAGATGAATTGACCCAGTCTGTCTGAGTTTGAGTATCTGTGTTTCTGTACACGTGTGTGTGTGTTTGGGGGGGGGGCGGGGGGTTATGTGTGGCATTCTTTACGCGGCACTGGAAGTTACACGGTAGCACAGTGGTTAGCACTGCGGTCTCACAGCTCCAGGGTCCCAGGTTTGAATCCCGGCTTGGGTCGCAGCCTGTGCGGAGTCTGCACATTCTCCCCATGTTTGTTTGGGTTTCACCCCCACAACCCAAAGATGTGCAGGGCAGGTGGATTGGCCACACTAAGTTGCCCCTGAATTGGAAAAATTGAACTGGGCTCTGAATTTATTGTAAAAATCTTTTTATTGCCATTTCTACAATTCTGTGCATTGCGGCTAGTTTACATTTCTCAGAGAGTGAAAAGGCTTTCTCTTACGTTTCTATCGTTACAAACTGTTGCCGTTCAGTTCGGCGTGTCTGCCCCCCCCCCCACCCCCCAACCCCCCTTTCCCTAACCCTTCCCCTCTCTCCCCCGCAGACCCTCCGTGATGCCCTTCCGGGCCGACCTGGTGTGTGACCCCCCCTGCTCCTTGTTTACCCCCTTACCCCCCTTTCTTTTCTCCCTCCATCGGTTTCAGCCGTGTTCTTTCAGTGGATTGGGGGGGAGGTTCCCCCTCCCCATCTCTCTCGGTGGGTGGGGGGGGGGCGGTTCCCCCATCTCCATCTCTCTCGGTGGGTGTCCCCCCACTCCATCTCTCTCGGTGGGGGGTGGTCCCCCCTCTCCATCTCTCTCGGTGGGGGTGGGTCCCCTTGACCATCTCTCTCGGTGGGTGGGGGGGGGTTCCCCCCTCTCCATCTCTCTCGGTGGGGGGGGGGGGTTCCCTCCTCTCCATCTCTCTCGATGGGGGTAGTTCCTCCCCTCTCCATTTCTCTCGGTGGGTGGGGGGGTCCCTCCTCTCCATCTCTCTCGGTGGGGGGTCCCCCCTCCCCATCTCTCTCGGTGGGGGGGGGGTGTTCCCCCCTCTCCATCTCTCTCGGTGGGGGGGGGGGGGTCCCCCTCTCCATCTCTCTCGGTGGGGGGGGGGTTCCCCCCTCCCCATCTATCTCATAGAACATAGAACATTACAGCGCATTACAGGCCCTTCGGCCCTCGATGTGACGCCGACCTGTGAAACCACTCTAAAGCCCATCTACACTATTCCCTTATCGCCCATATGTCTATCCAATGACCATTTGAATGCCCTTAGTGTTGGAGAGTCCACTACTGTTGCAGGCAGTGCTTTCCACGCCCTTACTACTCTCTGAGTAAAGAACCTACCTCTGACATCTGTCCTATATCTATCTCCCCTCAATTTAAAGCTATGTCCCCTCGTGCTGGACATCACCATCCGAGGAAAAAGGCTCTCACTGTCCACCCTATCCAATCCTCTGATCATCTTGTATGCCTCAATTAAGTCACCTCTTAACCTTCTTCTCTCTAACGAAAACAGCCTCAAGTCCCTCAGCCTTTCCTCATAAGATCTTCCCTCCATACCAGGCAACATTCTGGTAAATCTCCTCTGCACCCTTTCCAATGCTTCCACATCCTTCCTATAATGCGGCGACCAGAATTGCACGTAATACTCCAAATGCGGCCGCACCAGAGTATTGTACAGCTGCAACATGACCTCATGGCTCCGAAACTCAATCCCTCTACCACTAGAAGCTAACACACCGTACGCCTTCTTAACAACCCTCTCAACCTGGGTGGCAACTTTCAGGGATCTATGTACATGGACACCGAGATCTCTCTGCTCATCCACACTGCCAAGAGTCTTACCATTAGCCCAGTACTCTGTCTTCCTGTTTTTCCTTAAAAAATCAATCACCTCACACTTTTCTGCATTAAACTCCATTTGCCACCTCTCAGCCCAGCGCTGCAGCTTATCTATGTCCCTCTGTAACTTGTAACATCCTTCCGCACTGTCCACAACTCCACCGACTTTAGTGTCATCTGCAAATTTACTCACCCATCCTTCTACGCCCTCCTCCAGGTCATTTATAAAAATGACAAACAGCAGTGGACCCAAAACAGATCCTTGTGGTACACCACTAGTAACTGGACTCCAGTCTGAACACTTCCCATCAACCACCACCCTTTGTCTTCTTCCAGCTAGCCAATTTCTGATCCAAACTGCTAAATCTCCCTGAATCCCATGCTTCCGTATTTTCTGCAGTAGCCTACCGTGGGGAACCTTGTCAAATGCTTTACTGAAATCCATATACACCACATCAACTGCTTTACCCTCATCCACCTGTTTGGTCACCTTCTCAAAGAACTCTATATGGTTTGTGAGGCACAACCGACCCTTCACAAAACCGTGTTGGCTATGTCTAATCAAATTATTCCTTTCCAGATGATTATACACCCTATCTCTTATAAACCTTTCCAAGATTTTGCCCACAACAGAAGTTAGGCTCACTGGTCTATATTTACCGGGGTTATCTCTACTCTCCTTCTTGAACAAGGGGACAACATTTGCTATCCTCCAGTCTTCTGGCACTATTCCTGTTGACAAAGATGACTTAAAGATCAAAGCCAAAGGCTCTGAAATCTCCTCCCTAGCTTCCCAGAGAATCCTAGGATAAATCGTATCCGGCCCAGGGGACTTATCAATTTTCACGCATTCCAGAATTGCTAACACCTCCTCCTTATGAACCTCAAGCCCTTCTAGTATAGTAGCCTGAATCTCAGTATTCTCCTCGTCAACATTGTCTTTTTGCTGTGTGAATAGTGATGAAAAATATTCATATAGCACCTCTCCTATCTCCTTGGACTCCAAGCACAACTTCCCACTACTGTCCTTGACTGGCCCTACTCTTACCCTAGTCATTCTTTTATTCCTGACATATCTATAGAAAGCTTTAGGGTTATCCTTGATCCTACCTTCCAAAGTCTTCTCATGTCCCCTCCTGGCTCTTCTTAGCTCTCTCTTTAGGTCCTTCCTAGCTAACTTGTAACTCTCGAGCGCCCTTACTGAACCTTCATGTCTCATCTTTACATAAGCCTCCTTCCTTCTTCCTCTAGACAAGTGTTTCAACTGCCTTAGTAAACCACGGTTCCCTTGCTCGACCACTTCCTCCCTGCCTGACAGGTACATACTTATCAAGGACACGCAGTAGCTGTTCCTTGAACAAGCTCCACATTTCCATTGTGCCCATCCCCTGCAGTTTTCCCCTCCGTCTTGGTGGGGGTGGGGGGAAGGGTCCCCCTCTCCATCTCTCTCGGTGGGTGGGGGGTTCCCGCCTCTCCATCTCCCTCGGTGGGGGGATCCCCCCTCTCCATCTCTCCCGGTGGGGGGGGGGGGTGATTCCACCCTCTCCATCTCTCTCTCGGTTGGGGGGGGGGGGGGTTCCCCCCTCTCCATCACGCTTTTTGGGGGATCTCCTTCTCCATCTCTCTCGGTGGGGGGAGGGGGGTTCCACCCACTCCATCTCTCTCTGTGGGGGGGGGTCCCCCTTCTCCATCTCTCTCAGTGGGGGGTCCCCCCTCTACATCTCTCTCGTTGGGGTGGGTCCACCCTCTCCATCTCTCTCGGTGGGGGCAGGGTTCCCCCCTCTCCATATCTCTCGGTGGAGGGGGGACCCCCCTCCATCTCTCTCGGCGGGGGGGGTCCACCCTCTCCATCTCTCTCGGTGGAGGGGGAGTTCCCCCCTCTCCATCTCTCTCGGTGGGTGGGGGGTTCCCGCCTCTCTATCTCTCTCGGTGGGGGGGTCCCCCCTCTCCATCTCTCTCGCTGGGGGAGTCCCCCCTCTCCACCTCACTCGGTGGGGGGTCCCCTCTCTCCATCTCTCTCGGTGGGGGGACCCCGTCTCCATCTCTCTCGGCGGCGGGGGGGGGGTGTCCACCCTCTCCATCTCTCTCGGTGGAGGGGGAGTTCTCCCCTCTCCATCTCTCTCGGTGGGGGCAGGGTTCCCCCCTCTCCATCTCTCTTGGTGGGGGGGACCCCCTCTCCATCTCTCTCGGCGGGGGGGCGGCGGGGTCCACCCTCTCCATCTCTCTCGGTGGAGGGGGAGTTCCCCCCTCTCCATCTCTCCCGGTGGGGGGGGGGGTTCCACCCTCTCCATCTCTCTCGGTGGGGGGTCCCCCTCTCCATCCCTCTCGGTGGGGGGGTTCCCCTTCTCCATCTCTCTCGGTGGGGGGCGGGGGGAGTATGTTCTCCCCTCTCCATCTCTCTCGGTCTCTGCGTCTCTCCGTCTCTCTCTGGGACTCTGCCAAAACAAAATCCACAATCAGCAGTCGGCCATTTTCTGTCAGTTCACCGGAGCCATTTTATGTCAGTTCACAATGGCCATTGTATGTCAGTTCACGGTGGCCATTTTATGTCGGTTCACGGGAGCCATTTTATGTCAGTTCACAATAGCCATTTTATGTCAGTTAACAATGGACAGTTCATGTCAGTTCACGGGGGCCTTTTTAGGTCAGGTCGCAATGGCCATTTTATATTAGTTCACGGTGGCCATTGTATGTCAGTTCAGAATGGCCATTTTATGTCAATTTGCAATGGACAGTTCATGTCGGTTCACGGGAGCCATTTTATCTCAATTCACGGTGGCCATTTTATGTCAGCTCACGGTGGCCATTTTATGTCAGTTCACAGTGGCCATTTTATGTCAGTTCACAATGGCCATTTTATGTCAGTTCACGGGGGCCATTTTATGTCAGGTCGCAATGGCCATTTTATGTCAGTTCACAATGGACAGTTTATGTCAGTTCACGGGGGCCATTTTATGTCAGGTCGCAATAACCATTGTATGTCAGTTCAGAATGGACAGTTTATGTCAGTTCACGGGGGCCTTTTTATGTCAGGTCGCAATGGCCATTGTATGTCAGTTCACAATGGACAGTTTATGTCAGTTCACGGGGGCCTTTTTATGTCAGGTCGCAATGGCCATTTTATGTCAGTTCACGGTAGCCATTTTATGTCAGGCCGCAATGGCCATTTTATGTCAGTTCACGGGGGCCATTTTATGTCAGTTCACATTGGCCATTTTATGTCAGTTCACGGGGGCCATTGTATGTCAGTTCACAATGGCCATTTTATGTCAGTTCACGGGGTCCATTTTATGTCAGTTCACAATGGCCATTTTATGTCAGTTCACGGGGGCCATTGTATGTCAGTTCGCAATGGCCATTTTATCTCAGTTGCGGTGACCAGTTCATGTAGGTTCACGGGGGCCATGTTATGTCAGTTCACGGTGGCCATTTTATGTCAGTTCACGGGGGCCATTTTATGTCAGTTCATGGTGGCTATTGTATGTCAGTACACAATTGTCATTTTATGTCAGTTCACGGTGGCCATTTTATCTCAGTTCACGGGGGCCATTTTATTCAGTCGATGGGAGCCATTTTATGTCAGTACATGGTGGCCATTTTATGTCAGTTTACGGTGGTCATTTTATGTCGGTTGACGGGGGCCATTTTATGTCAGCTCGCAATGGCCATTTTATGTCAGTTCACGGTGGCCATTGTATGTCAGTTCACGGAGGCCATTTTATGTCAGGTCATGGTGGCTATTTTATGTCAGTTCACGCGGTCCATTTAATGTCAGTTCACAATGGCCATTTTATGTCAGTTCACAATGGCCATTTTATGTCAGTTCATGGTGGCCATTGTATGTCAGTTCACAATGGCCATTTTATGTCAGTTTGCAATTACCATTTTTTCTCAGTTGACGGTGGCCATTTTGTGTCAGTTCATGGCGTCCATTGTATGTCAGTTCACAATGGCCATTTTATGTCAGTTCACGGGGGCCTTTTTATGTCAGGTCGCAATGGCCATTTTATGTCAGTTCCCGGTAGCCATTTTATGTCAGGTCGCAATGGCCATTTTATGTCAGTTCACGGGGGCCATTTTATGTCAGTTCACATTGGCCATTTTATGTCAGTTCACGGGGGCCATTGTATGTCAGTTCACAATGGCCATTTTATGTCAGTTCACGGGGTCCATTTTATGTCAGTTCACAATGGCCATTTTATGTCAGTTCACAATGGCCATTTTATGTCAGTTCATGGTGGCCATTGTATGTCAGTTCACAATGGCCATTTTATGTCAGTTTGCAATGGCCATTTTTTCTCAGTTGACGGTGGCCATTTTGTGTCAGTTCACGGTGGCCATTGTATGTGAGTTCACAATGGCCATTTTATGTCAGTTTGCAATGGCCATTATATCTCAGTTGCGGTGGCCAGTTCATGTTGGTTCACGGGGGCCATGTTATGTCAGTTCACAGTGGCCATTTTATGTCAGTTCACGGGGGCCATTTAATGTCAGTTCATGGTGGCTATTGTATGTCAGTACACAATTGTCATTTTATGTCAGTTCACGGTGGCCATTTTATCTCAGTTCACAGTGGCCATTTTATGGCAGTTCACGGGGGCCATTTTATTCAGTCGATGGGGGCCATTTTATGTCAGTACATGGTGGCCATTTTATGTCAGTTCACGGTGGTCATTTTATGTCGGTTGACGGGGGCCATTTTATGTCAGCTCGCAATGGCCATTTTATGTCAGTTCACGGTGGCCATTGTATGTCAGTTCACAATGGACAGTTTATGTCAGTTCACGGGGGCCATTGTATGTCAGTTCACAATGGCCATTGTATGTCAGTTCTCAATGGCCATTTTATGTCAGTTCACAGTGGCCATTTTATGTCACTTCACGGTAGCCATTGTATATCAGTTCACAATGGCCATTTTATGTCAGTTCATGGTGGCCATTGTATGTCGGTTCACAATGGCCATTTTATGTCAGTTCACGGGGGCCATTTTATGTCAGTTCATGGTGGCCATTTTATCTCAGTTCACAGTGGCCATTTTATGTCAGTTCACGGGGGGCATTTTATTCAGTCGAAGGGGCCATTTAATGTCAGTACACGGTTGCCATTTTATGTCAGTTCACGGTGGTCATTTTATGTCGTTTGAAGGTAACCATTTTATTTCAGCTCGCAATGGCCATTTTATGTCAGTTCAGGGTGGCTATTTTATGTGAGCTCACGGCAGCCATTTTATGTTCATTTACGGTGGCCATTTTATGTCAGTTCACGGCAGCCATTTTATGTCAGTTCACGGTGGTCATTTAATGTCGGTTGAAGGGGTCCATTTTATGTCAGTTCACGGTGGCCATTTTATGTCAGTTCACTGTGGCCATTTTAAGTCAGTTCACGGTGGCCATTTTATGTCAGTTCACGTTGGCCATTTTATGTCAGTTCACGGCAGACTTTTTATGTCAGAACACGGCAACCATTTCTGGCAATTTTCAGCCATCCCACAGCCAGCACTGCCAATGCTCACCCACACAGCCAGCACTGTCAGCGCTCCCCCACACAGCCAGCACTGTCAGTGCTCCCACCACACAGCCAGCACTGTCAGTGCTCCGCCCACACAGCCAGCACTATCAGTGCTCCCACCACACAGCCAGCACTGTCAGTGCATCCACCACACAGCCAGCACTGTCAGTGCTCCCACCACACAGCCAGCACTGTCTGTGCTCCCCCCACACAGCCAGCACTGTCAGTGCTCTCACCCACACCCAGCACTGTCAGTGCTCCCACCACACAACCAGCACTGTCAGTGCTCCCACCACACAGCCAGGACTGTCTGTGCTCCCACCACACAGCCAGCACTGTCAGTGCTCCCCACACAGCCAGCTCTGTCAGTGCTCCCCTACACAGCCAACACTGTCAGTGCTCCCCCCACACAGCCAGCACTGTCAGTGCTCCCCACACAGCCAGCACCGTCAGTGCTCCCACCACACAGCCAGCACTGTCAGTGCTCCCACCACACAGCCAGCACTGTCTGTGCTCCCACCACACAGCCAGCACTGTCAGTGCTCTCCAAACAGCCAGCACCGTCAGTGCTCCCACCACACAGCCAGCACTGTCAGTGCTCCCACCACACAGCCAGCACTGTCAGTGCTCCCCACACAGCCAGCTCTGTCAGTGCTCCCCTACACAGCCAACACTGTCAGTGCTCCCCCCACACAGCCAGCACTGTCAGTGCTCCCCACACAGCCAGCACCGTCAGTGCTCCCACCACACAGCCAGCACTGTCAGTGCTCCCACCACACAGCCAGCACTGTCTGTGCTCCCACCACACAGCCAGCACTGTCAGTGCTCCCCACACAGCCAGCACCGTCAGTGCTCCCACCACACAGCCAGCAGTGTCAGTGCTCCCCCACACAGCCAGCACTGTCAGTGCTCCCCCACGCAGCCAGCACTGTCAGTGCTCCCCCACACAGCCAGCACTGTCAGTGCTCCCCCCAAACAGCCAGCACTGTCAGTGCTCCCCCACACAGCCAGCACTGTCAGTGCTCCCCCCACACAGCCAGCACTGTCAGTGCTCCCAACACACAGCCAGCACTGTCAGTGTTCCCCCACACAGCCAGCACTGTCAGTGCTCCCCCCACACAGTCAGCACTGTCAATGCTCCTCCACACAGCCAGCACTGTCAGTGCTCCCACCACTCAGCCAGCACTGTCAGTGCTCCCCACACACATACAGCACTGTCAGTGCTCCCCCACACAGCCAGCACTGTCAGTGCTCCCCACACACAGACAGCACTGTCAGTGCTCCCACCACACAGCCAGCACTGTCAGTGCTCCCCCCACACAGACAGCACTGTCAGTGCTCCCCCCACACAACCATTACTGTCAGTGTTCCACCCACACAGACAGCACAGTCAGTGCTCCCCCCACACAGGCAGCAGTGTCAGTGCTTCCCCCACACAGCCAGCACTGTCAGTGCTCCCACACACAGCCAGCACTGTCAGTGCTCCCACCGCACAGCCAGTACTGTCAGTGCTCCCCCCAAACAGACAGCACTGTCAGTGCTCCCACCACACAGCCAGCACTGCCAGTGCTCCCACCACACAGCCAGCACTGTCAGTGCTCCCCCCACACAGCCAGCACTGTCAGTGCTCCCACCATACAGACGGCACTGTCAGTGCTCCCACCACACAGCCAGCACTGTCAGTGCTCCCCACACAGCCAGCACTGTCAGTGCTCCCCCCACACAGCCAGCACTGTCAGTGCTCCCCCCACACAGCCAGCACTGTCAGTGCTCCCACCATACAGACGGCACTGTCAGTGCTCCCACCCCACAGCCAGCACTGTCAGTGCTCCCCACACAGCCAGCACTGTCAGTGCTCCCCCCACACAGCCAGCAGTGTCAGTGCTTCCCCCACACAGCCAGCACAGTGCTCCCCCCACACAGCCAGCAGTGTCAGTGCTTCCCCCACACAGCCAGCACTGCCAGTGCTCCCACACACAGCCAGCACTGTCAGTGCTCCCACCGCACAGCCAGCACTGTCAGTGCTCCCCCCACACAGACAGCACTGTAAGTGCTCCCCCACACAGCCAGCACTGTCAGCTCTCCCCCACACACAGCCAGCACTGTCAGCTCTCCCACACAGAGCCAGCACTGTCTGTGCTCCTCCCACACAGCCAGCACTGTCAGTGCTCCCACCGCACAGCCACCACTGGCAGTGCCCTCCCACAGAGCTAGCAGTGTCAGTGCTCCCACCACACAACCAGCACTGTCAGTGCTCCCACCACACAGCCAGCACTGTCAGTGCACCCCCACACAGGCAGCACTGTCAGTGCTCCCAACACACAGCCAGCACTGTCAGTGCTCCCTCACACAGCCAGCACTGTCAGTGCTCCCCGCACACAGCCAGCACTGTCAGTGCTCCCCCCATTCAGCCAGCACTGTCAGTGCTCCCCCACACAGCCAGCACTGTCAGTGCTCCCACCACACAGCCAGCACTGTCAGCCCTCCCCCACACAGCCAGCACTGTCAATGCTACCACCAGACAGCCAGCACTGTCAGTGCTCCCCCCACACAGCCAGCAAAGTCAGTGCTCCCACCACACAGCCAGCACTGTCAGTGCTCCCCCCACACAGCCAGCACTCTCGGTTCTCCCCCAACACAGCCAACACGGTCAGTGCTCCCACCACCCAGCCAGCACTGTAAATGCTCCTCACACAGCCAGCACTGTCAGTGCTCCCACCCCACACAGCCAGCACTGTCAGTGCTCCCCCACAGCCAGCACTGTCAGTGCTCCCACCACACAGCCAGCACTGTCAGTGCTCCCCCACACAGCCAGCACTGTCAGTGCTCCCCCACACAGCCAGAACTGTCAGTGCTCCCCCACACAGCAAGCACTGTCAGTGCTCCCCCACACAGCCTGCACTGTCCGTGATCCCCCCACACAGCCAGCCCTGTCAGTGCTCCCCCCACAGCCAGCACTGTCAGTGCTCCCCCCACACAGCCAGCATTGCCAGTGCTCCCACCACACAGCCAGCACTGTCAGTGCTCCCCACACACAGCCAGCACTCTCAGTGCCCCCCCCCCCTCACAGAGCCAGCACTGTCAGTGCTCCCACAGCACAGCCAGCACTGTCAGTGCTCCCCACACAGCCAGCACTGTCAGTGCCCCCACCCCACACAGCCAGAACTGTCAGTGCTCCCCCACAGCCAGCATTGTCAGTGCTCCCACCACACAGCCAGCACTGCCAGTTCTCCACCCACAGCCAGCTCTGAGAGTGCGCCCCACACAGCCAGCACTGCCAGTGCTCTCCCTCAGAGCTAGCACTGTCAGTGCTCCCCCACAGATCCAGCACTGTCAGTGCTCCCACCACACAACCAGCACTGTCAGTGCTCCCACCACACGGCCAGCACTGTCAGTGCTCCCACCACACAGCCAGCACTGTCTGTGCTCCCCCCACACAGCCAGCACTGTCAGTGCTCCCCCACACAGCCAGCGCTGTCGGTGCTCCCCCCCATACAGCCAGCACTGTCAGTGCTCTCCACACAGCCAGCACTGTCAGTGCTCCCACCACACAGCCAGCACTGTCAGTCCTCCCCCCACACTGCCAGCACTGGCAGTGCTCCCCCACACAGCCAGCACTGTCAGTGCTCCCCACACAGCCAGCACTGTCAGTGCTCCCCCCACACAGCCAGCACTGTCAGTGCACCCCCCACACAGCCAGCACTGTCAGTGCTCCCCACACAGCCAACACTGCCAGTGCTCTCCCACACAGCCAGCACTGTCAGTGCTCCCACCACACAGCCAGCACCGTCAGTGCTCCTACCGCACACAGCCAGCACTGTCAGTGCTCCCACCACACAGCCAGCACTGTCAGTGCTCCTACCGCACACAGCCAGCACTGTCAGTGCTCCCCACACAGCCAGCACTGTCAGTGTTCCTACCGCACACAGCCAGCACTGTCAGTGCTCCCCCACATTGGCAGCACTGTCAGTGCTCCCCACACAGCCAGCACTGTCAGTGCTCCCCACACAGCCAGCACTGCCAGTGCTCTCCCACACAGCCAGCACTGTCAGTGCTCCTACCGCACACAGCCAGCACTGTCAGTGCTCCCCCACATAGGCAGCACTGTCAGTGCTCCCCACACACAGCCAGCACTGTCAGTGCTCCCCACACAGCCAGCACTGTCAGTGCTCCCCCCACACAGCCAGCACTGTCAGTGCTCCCCACACAGCCAGCACTGCCAGTGCTCTCCCACACAGCCAGCACTTTCAGTGCTCCTACCCCACACAGCCAGCACTGTCAGTGCTCCCACCACACATCCCGCACTGTCAGTGCACCCGCCACACACCCAGCACAGTCAGTGCTCCTACCCCACACAGCCAGCACAGTCATCCTCCCCCCACACAGCCAGCACTGTCAGTGCTCCCCCACACAGCCAGCACTGTCAGTGCTCCCCCACACAGCCAGCACTGACAGTGCTCCCCTCACAGACAGCACTGTCAGTGCTCCCACCACACAGCCAGCACTGTCAGTGCCCCCACCCCACACAGCCAGAACTGTCAGTGCTCCCCCACAGTCAGCATTGTCAGTGCTCCCACCACACAGCCAGCACTGCCAGTTCTCCACCCACAGCCAGCTCTGAGAGTGCGCCCCACACAGCCAGCACTGCCAGTGCTCTCCCTCAGAGCTAGCACTGTCAGTGCTCCCCCACAGATCCAGCACTGTCAGTGCTCCCACCACACAACCAGCACTGTCAGTGCTCCCACCACACGGCCAGCACTGTCAGTGCTCCCACCACACAGCCAGCACTGTCTGTGCTCCCCCCACACAGCCAGCACTGTCAGTGCTCCCCCACACAGCCAGCACTGTCGGTGCTCCCCCCCATACAGCCAGCACTGTCAGTGCTCTCCACACAGCCAGCACTGTCAGTGCTCCCACCACACAGCCAGCACTGTCAGTCCTCCCCCCACACTGCCAGCACTGGCAGTGCTCCCCCACACAGCCAGCGCTGTCAGTGCTCCTCCCACACAGCCAGCACTGTTAGTGCTCCCCACACAGCCAGCACTGGCAGTGCTCCCACCACACAGCCAGCACTGTCAGTGCTCCCCCCACACAGCCAGCACTGTCAGTTCTCCCCCACAGAGCCAGCAATGTCAGTGCTCCCACCACACAGTCAGCACTGTCAGTGCTCCCCCCACACAGCCAGCACTGTCAGTGCTCCCACCACACAGCCAGCACTGTCAGTGCTCCCCCACACAGCCAGCACTGTCAGTGCTCCCACCACACAGCCAGCACTGTCAGTGCTCCCCCACACAGCCAGCAGTGTCAGTGCTCCCACCACACAACCAGCAATGTCAGTGCTCCCCGCACACAGCCAGCACTGCCAGTGCTCCCCCCACACAGCCAGCACTGTCAGTGCTCCCCACACAGCCAGCACTGTCAGTGCTCCCCCCACACAGCCAGCACTGTCAGTGCACCCCCCACACAGCCAGCACTGTCAGTGCTCCCCACACAGCCAACACTGCCAGTGCTCTCCCACACAGCCAGCACTGTCAGTGCTCCCACCGCACAGCCAGCACCGTCAGTGCTCCTACCGCACACAGCCAGCACTGTCAGTGCTCCCACCACACAGCCAGCACCGTCAGTGCTCCTACCGCACACAGCCAGCACTGTCAGTGCTCCCCACACAGCCAGCACTGTCAGTGTTCCTACCGCACACAGCCAGCACTGTCAGTGCTCCCCCCACATTGGCAGCAGTGTCAGTGCTCCCCACACAGCCAGCACTGTCAGTGCTCCCCACACAGCCAGCACTGCCAGTGCTCTCCCACACAGCCAGCACTGTCAGTGCTCCTACCGCACACAGCCAGCACTGTCAGTGCTCCCCCAGATAGGCAGCACTGTCAGTGCTCCCCACACACAGCCAGCACTGTCAGTGCTCCCCACACAGCCAGCACTGTCAGTGCTCCCCCCACACAGCCAGCACTGTCAGTGCTCCCCACACAGCCAGCACTACCAGTGCTCTCCCACACAGCCAGCACTTTCAGTGCTCCTACCCCACACAGCCAAAACTGTCAGTGCTCCCACCACACATCCCGCACTGTCGGTGCACCCGCCACACAGCCAGCACAGTCAGTGCTCCTACCCCACACAGCCAGCACAGTCATCCTCCCCCCACACAGCCAGCACTGTCAGTGCTCCCCCACACAGCCAGCACTGTCAGGGCGCCCACACACACAGCCAGCAACGTCAGTGCTCCCACCACACAGCCAGCACTGACAGTGCTCCCCTCACAGAGAGCACTGTCAGTGCTCCCACCACACAGCCAGCACTGTCAGTGCTCCCCCACACAGCCAGCACTGTCAGTGCTCCCACCACACAGCCAGACCTGTCAGTGCTCCCACCACACAGCCAGCACTGTCAGTGCTCCCCCACACAGCCAGACCTGTCAGTGCTCCCACCACACAGCCAGCACTGTCAGTGCTCCCACCACACAGCCAGCACTGTCAGTGCTCCCCCACACAGCCAGCACTGTCTGTGCTCCCCCACACAGCCAGCACTGTCAGTGCTCCCCCACACAGCCAGCAGTGTCAGTGCCCCCCACACAGCCAGCACTGTCAGTGCTCCCACCATACAGCCAGCACTGTCAGTTCTCCCCCACACAGCCAGCACTGTCAGTGCTCCCCCACACAGCCAGCACTGTCGGTGCTCCCCCCACACAGCCAGAACTGTCAGTGCTCCCCCACACAGCAAGCACTGTCAGTGCTCCCCCACACAGCCTGCACTGTCCGTGATCCCCCCACACAGCCAGCCCTGTCAGTGCTCCCCCACAGCCAGCACTGTCAGTGCTCCCCCCACACAGCCAGCATTGACAGTGCTCCCACCACACAGCCAGCACTGTCAGTGCTCCCCACACACAGCCAGCACTCTCAGTGCCCCCCCCTCACAGAGCCAGCACTGTCAGTGCTCCCACAACACAGCCAGCACTGTCAGTGCTCCCCCACACAGCGAGCACTGTCAGTGCCCCCACCCCACACAGCCAGAACTGTCAGTGCTCCCCCACAGCCAGCATTGTCTGTGCTCCCACCACACAGCCAGCACTGCCAGTTCTCCACCCACAGCCAGCTCTGAGAGTGCGCCCCACACAGCCAGCACTGCCAGTGCTCTCCCTCAGAGCTAGCACTGTCAGTGCTCCCCCACAGATCCAGCACTGTCAGTGCTCCCACCACACAACCAGCACTGTCAGTGCTCCCACCACACGGCCAGCACTGTCAGTGCTCCCACCACACAGCCAGCACTGTCTGTGCTCCCCCCACACAGCCAGCACTGTCAGTGCTCCCCCACACAGCCAGCACTGTCGGTGCTCCCCCCCATACAGCCAGCACTGTCAGTGCTCTCCACACAGCCAGCACTGTCAGTGCTCCCACCACACAGCCAGCACTGTCAGTCCTACCCCCACACTGCCAGCACTGGCAGTGCTCCCCCACACAGCCAGCGCTGTCAGTGCTCCTCCCACACAGCCAGCACTGTCAGTGCTCCCCCACACAGCCAGCACTGGCAGTGCTCCCACCACACAGCCAGCACTGTCAGTGCTCCCCCCACACAGCCAGCACTGTCAGTGCTCCCCCACAGAGCCAGCACTGTCAGTGCTCCCACCACACAGTCAGCACTGTCAGTGCTCCCCCCACACAGCCAGCACTGTCAGTGCTCCCACCACACAGCCAGCACTGTCGGTGCTCCCCCACACAGCCAGCACTGTCAGTGCTCCCACCACACAGCCAGCACTGTCAGTGCTCCCCCACACAGCCAGCAGTGTCAGTGCTCCCACCACACAATCAGCAATGTCAGTGCTCCCCGCACACAGCCAGCACTGCCAGTGCTCCCCCCACACAGCCAGCACTGTCAGTGCTCCCCACACAGCCAGCACTGTCAGTGCTCGCCCCACACAGCCAGCACTGTCAGTGCACCCCCCACACAGCCAGCACTGTCAGTGCTCCCCACACAGCCAACACTGCCAGTGCTCTCCCACACAGCCAGCACTGTCAGTGCTCCCACCACACAGCCAGCACCGTCAGTGCTCCTACCGCACACAGCCAGCACTGTCAGTGCTCCCACCACACAGCCAGCACTGTCAGTGCTCCTACCGCACACAGCCAGCACTGTCAGTGCTCCCCACACAGCCAGCACTGTCAGTGTTCCTACCGCACACAGCCAGCACTGTCAGTGCTCCCCCCACATTGGCAGCACTGTCAGTGCTCCCCACACAGCCAGCACTGTCAGTGCTCACCACACAGCCAGCACTGCCAGTGCTCTCCCACACAGCCAGCACTGTCAGTGCTCCTACCGCACACAGCCAGCACTGTCAGTGCTCCCCCACAGAGGCAGCACTGTCAGTGCTCCCCACACACAGCCAGCACTGTCAGTGCTCCCCACACAGCCAGCACTGTCAGTGCTCCCCCACACAGCCAGCACTGTCAGTGCTCCCCACACAGCCAGCACTGCCAGTGCTCTCCCACACAGCCAGCACTTTCAGTGCTCCCACCACACATCCCGCACTGTCAGTGCACCCGCCACACAGCCAGCACAGTCAGTGCTCCTACCCCACACAGCCAGCACAGTCATCCTCCCCCCACACAGCCAGCACTGTCAGTGCTCCCCCACACAGCCAGCACTGTCAGTGCTCCCACACACACAGCCAGCAACGTCAGTGCTCCCACCACACAGCCAGCACTGACAGTGCTCCCCTCACAGACAGCACTGTCAGTGCTCCCACCACACAGCCAGACCTGTCAGTGCTCCCACCACACAGCCAGCACTGTCAGTGCTCCCCACACAGCCAGCACTGTCAGTGCTCCCCCACACAGCCAGCACTGTCAGTGCTCCCACCACACAGCCAGACCTGTCAGTGCTCCCACCACACAGCCAGCAATTTCAGTGCTCCCACAACACAGCCAGCACTGTCAGTGCTCCCCCACACAGCCAGCACTGTCTGTGCTCCCCCACACAGCCAGCACTGTCAGTGCTCCCCCACACAGCCAGCAGTGTCAGTGCCCCCCACACAGCCAGCACTGTCAGTGCTCCCACCACACAGCCAGCACTGTCAGTTCTCCGCCACACAGCCAGCACTGTCAGTGCTCCCGCACATAGCCAGCACTGTCAGTGCTCCCCACACAGCCAGCATTGTCAGTGCTCCCACCACACAGCCAGCACTGCCAGTGCTCCCACCACACAGCCAGCACTGTAAGTGCTCCACCACACAGCCAGCACTGTCAGTGCTCCCACCACACAGCCAGCACTGTCAGTGCTCCCCATTCAGCCAGCACTGCCAGTGCTCCCCACACATCCAGCACTGTCAGTGCTCCCCCAAACACCCAGCACTGTCAGTGCTCCCCACACAGCCAGCACTGTCAGTGCTCCCACCACACAGCCAGCACTGTCAGTGCTCCACCCTCACAGCCAGCACTCTCAGTGCTCCCACCACACAGCCAGCACTGTCAGTGCTCCCCCACACAGCCAGCACTGTCTGTGCTCCCCCACACTGCCAGCACTGTCAGTGCTCCTACCACACAGCCAGCACTGGCAGTTCTCCCCCCACAGCCAGCACTGTCAGTGCTCCCCCCACACTGCCAGCACTGTCAGTGCTCCCACCACACAGCCAGCACTGTCAGTGCTCCCTCACACAGCCAGCACTGAGAGTGCGACCCACACAGCCAGCACTGCCAGTGCCCTCCCAAAGAGCTAGCAGTGTCAGTGCTCCCCCACACAGCCAGCACTGTCAGTGCTCCCACCACACAACCAGCACTGTCAGTGCTCCCACCACACAGCCAGCACTGTCAGTGTACCCCCACACAGCCAGCACTGTCAGTGTTCCCCAACACAGCCAGCACTGTCAGTGCTCCCCCCACACAGCCAGCACTGTCAGTGCTCCCCCCCCATACAGCCAGCACTGTCAGTGCTCCGCCCACACAGGCAGCACTGTCAGTGCTCCCACCACACAGCCAGCACTGTGAGTGCTTCCCCACACAGGGAGCACTGTCAGTGCTCCCACCACACAGCCAGCACTGTCAGTGCTCCCACCACACAGCCAGCACTGTCAGTGCTCCCCCACACAGCCAGCACTGTCAGTGCTCCCCCACACAGCCAGAACTGTCAGTGCTCCCCCACACAGCAAGCACTGTCAGTGCTCCCCCACACAGCCAGCACTGTCAGTGCTCCCCACACAGCCAGCACTGTCAGTGCTCCCCCCACACAGCCAGCACTGTCAGTGCACCCCCCACACAGCCAGCACTGTCAGTGCTCCCCACACAGCCAACACTGCCAGTGCTCTCCCACACAGCCAGCACTGTCAGTGCTCCCCACACAGCCAGCACCGTCAGTGCTCCTACCGCACACAGCCAGCACTGTCAGTGCTCCCACCACACAGCCAGCACTGTCAGTGCTCCTACCGCACACAGCCAGCACTGTCAGTGCTCCCCCCACATTGGCAGCACTGTCAGTGCTCCCCACACAGCCAGCACTGTCAGTGCTCCCCACACAGCCAGCACTGCCAGTGCTCTCCCACACAGCCAGCACTGTCAGTGCTCCTACCGCACACAGCCAGCACTGTCAGTGCTCCCCCACATAGGCAGCACTGTCAGTGCTCCCCACACACAGCCAGCACTGTCAGTGCTCCCCACACAGCCAGCACTGTCAGTGCTCCCCCCACACAGCCAGCACTGTCAGTGCTCCCCACACAGCCAGCACTGCCAGTGCTCTCCCACACAGCCAGCACTTTCAGTGCTCCTACCCCACACAGCCAGCACTGTCAGTGCTCCCACCACACATCCCGCACTGTCAGTGCACCCGCCACAGAGCCAGCACAGTCAGTGCTCCTACCCCACACAGCCAGCACAGTCATCCTCCCCCCACACAGCCAGCACTGTCAGTGCTCCCCCACACAGCCAGCACTGTCAGTGCTCCCACACACACAGCCAGCAACGTCAGTGCTCCCACCACACAGCCAGCACTGACAGTGCTCCCCTCACAGACAGCACTGTCAGTGCTCCCACCACACAGCCAGCACTGTCAGTGCTCCCCCACACAGCCAGCACTGTCAGTGCTCCCACCACACAGCCAGACCTGTCAGTGCTCCCACCACACAGCCAGCACTGTCAGTGCTCCCTCACACAGCCAGCACTGTCAGTGCTCCCCCCACACAGCCAGCACTGTCAGTGCTCCCACCACACAGCCAGACCTGTCAGTGCTCCCACCACACAGCCAGCACTGTCAGTGCTCCCACCACACTGCCAGCACTGTCAGTGCTCCCCCACACAGCCAGCACTGTCTGTGCTCCCCCACACAACCAGCACTGTCAGTGCTCCCCCACACAGCCAGCAGTGTCAGTGCCCCCCACACAGCCAGCACTGTCAGTGCTCCCACCACACAGCCAGCACTGTCAGTTCTCCCCCACACAGCCAGCACTGTCAGTGCTCCCCCACATAGCCAGCACTGTCAGTGCTCCCCGCACAGCCAGCATTGTCAGTGCTCCCACCACACAGCCAGCACTGCCAGTGCTCCCACCACACAGCCAGCACTGTAAGTGCTCCACCACACAGCCAGCACTGTCAGTGCTCCCACCACACAGCCAGCACTGTCAGTGCTCCCCATACAGCCAGAACTGCCAGTGCTCCCCCACAAATCCAGCACTGTCAGTGCTCCCCCAAACAGCCAGCACTGTCAGTGCTCCCCACACAGCCAGCACTGTCAGTGCTCCACCCACACAGCCAGCACTGCCAGTGCTCCCACCACACAGCCAGCACTGTCAGTGCTCCACCCTCACAGCCAGCACTCTCAGTGCTCCCACCACACAGCCAGCACTGTCAGTGCTCCCCCACACAGCCAGCACTGTCTGTGCTCCCCCACACTGCCAGCACTGTCAGTGCTCCTACCACACAGCCAGCACTGGCAGTTCTCCCCCCACAGCCAGCACTGTCAGTGCTCCCCCCACACTGCCAGCACTGTCAGTGCTCCCACCACACAGCCAGCACTGTCAGTGCTCCCCCACACAGCCAGCACTGAGAGTGCGACCCACACAGCCAGCACTGCCAGTGCCCTCCCAAAGAGCTAGCAGTGTCAGTGCTCCCCCACACAGCCAGCACTGTCAGTGCTCCCACCACACAACCAGCACTGTCAGTGCTCCCACCACACAGCCAGCACTGTCAGTGTACCCCCACACAGCCAGCACTGTCAGTGTTCCCCCACACAGCCAGCACTGTCAGTGCTCCCCCCACACAGCCAGCACTGTCAGTGCTCCCCCCCCCCATACAGCCAGCACTGTCAGTGCTCCGCCCACACAGGCAGCACTGTCAGTGCTCCCACCACACAGCCAGCACTGTGAGTGCTTCCCCACACAGGGAGCACTGTCAGTGCTCCCACCACACAGCCAGCACTGTCAGTGCTCCTACCACACAGCCAGCACTGGCAGTTCTCCCCCCACAGCCAGCACTGTCAGTGCTCCCCCCACACTGCCAGCACTGTCAGTGCTCCCACCACACAGCCAGCACTGTCAGTGCTCCCCCACACCCAGCACTGAGAGTGCGACCCACACAGCCAGCACTGCCAGTGCCCTCCCAAAGAGCTAGCAGTGTCAGTGCTCCCCCACACAGCCAGCACTGTCAGTGCTCCCACCACACAACCAGCACTGTCAGTGCTCCCACCACACAGCCAGCACTGTCAGTGTACCCCCACATAGCTAGCACTGTCAGTGTTCCCCCACACAGCCAGCACTGTCAGTGCTCCCCCCACACAGCCAGCACTGTCAGTGCTCCCCCCCCCATACAGCCAGCACTGTCAGTGCTCCGTCCACACAGGCAGCACTGTCAGTGCTCCCACCACACAGCCAGCACTGTGAGTGCTTCCCCACACAGGGAGCACTGTCAGTGCTCCCACCACACAGCCAGCACTGTCAGTGCTCCCACCACACAGCCAGCACTGTCAGTGCTCCCCCACACAGCCAGCACTGTCAGTGCTCCCCCCACACAGCCAGAACTGTCAGTGCTCCCCCACACAGCAAGCACTGTCAGTGCTCCCCCACACAGCCAGCACTGTCAGTGCTCCCCACACAGCCAGCACTGTCAGTGCTCCCCCACACAGCCAGCACTGTCAGTGCACCCCCCACACAGCCAGCACTGTCAGTGCTCCCCACACAGCCAACACTGCCAGTGCTCTCCCACACAGCCAGCACTGTCAGTGCTCCCACCACACAGCCAGCACCGTCAGTGCTCCTGCCGCACACAGCCAGCACTGTCAGTGCTCCCACCACACAGCCAGCACTGTCAGTGCTCCTAGCGCACACAGCCAGCACTGTCAGTGCTCCCCACACAGCCAGCACTGTCAGTGTTCCTACCGCACACAGCCAGCACTGTCAGTGCTCCCCCCACATTGGCAGCACTGTCAGTGCTCCCCACACAGCCAGCACTGTCAGTGCTCCCCACACAGCCAGCACTGCCAGTGCTCTCCCACACAGCCAGCACTGTCAGTGCTCCTACCGCACACAGACAGCACTGTCAGTGCTCCCCCACATAGGCAGCACTGTCAGTGCTCCCCACACACAGCCAGCACTGTCAGTGCTCCCCACACAGCCAGCACTGTCAGTGCTCCCCCCACACAGCCAGCACTGTCAGTGCTCCCCACACAGCCAGCACTGCCAGTGCTCTCCCACACAGCCAGCACTTTCAGTGCTCCTACCCCACACAGCCAGCACTGTCAGTGCTCCCACCACACACCCCGCTCTGTCAGTGCACCCGCCACACAGCCAGCACAGTCAGTGCTCCTACCCCACACAGCCAGCACAGTCATCCTCCCCCCACACAGCCAGCACTGTCAGTGCTCCCCCACACAGCCAGCACTGTGAGTGCTCCCACACACACAGCCAGCAACGTCAGTGCTCCCACCACACAGCCAGCACTGACAGTGCTCCCCTCACAGACAGCACTGTCAGTGCTCCCACCACACAGCCAGCACTGTCAGTGCTCCCCCCACACAGCCAGCACTGTCAGTGCTCCCACCACACAGCCAGACCTGTCAGTGCTCCCACCACACAGCCAGCACTGTCAGTGCTCCCCCACACAGCCAGCACTGTCAGTGCTCCCCCCACACAGCCAGCACTGTCAGTGCTCCCACCACACAGCCAGACCTGTCAGTGCTCCCACCACACAGCCAGCACTGTCAGTGCTCCCACCACACTGCCAGCACTGTCAGTGCTCCCCCACACAGCCAGCACTGTCAGTGCTCCCCCCACACAGCCAGCACTGTCAGTGCTCCCCCACACAGCCAGCAGTGTCAGTGCCCCCCACACAGCCAGCACTGTCAGTGCTCCCACCACACATCCAGCACTGTCAGTTCTCCCCCACACAGCCAGCACTGTCAGTGCTCCCCCACATAGCCAGCACCGTCAGTGCTCCCCGCACAGCCAGCATTGTCAGTGCTCCCACCACACAGCCAGCACTGCCAGTGCTCCCACCACACAGCCAGCACTGTAAGTGCTCCACCACACAGCCAGCACTGTCAGTGCTCCCACCACACAGCCAGCACTGTCAGTGCTCCCCATACAGCCAGCACTGCCAGTGCTCCCCCACAAATTCAGCACTATCAGTGCTCCCCCAAACAGCCAGCACTGTCAGTGCTCCCCACACAGCCAGCACTGTCAGTGCTCCACCCACACAGCCAGCACTGCCAGTGCTCCCACCACACAGCCAGCACTGTCAGTGCTCCACCCTCACAGCCAGCACTCTCAGTGCTGCCACCACACAGCCAGCACTGTCAGTGCTCCCCCACACAGCCAGCACTGTCTGTGCTCCCCCACACTGCCAGCACTGTCAGTGCTCCTACCACACAGCCAGCACTGGCAGTTCTCCCCCCACAGCCAGCACTGTCAGTGCTCCCCCCACACTGCCAGCTCTGTCAGTGCTCCCACCACACAGCCAGCACTGTCAGTGCTCCCCCACACAGCCAGCACTGAGAGTGCGACCCACACAGCCAGCACTGCCAGTGCCCTCCCAAAGAGCTAGCAGTGTCAGTGCTCCCCCACACAGCCATCACTGTCAGTGCTCCCACCACACAACCAGCACTGTCAGTGCTCCCACCACACAGCCAGCACTGTCAGTGTACCCCCACACAGCCAGCACTGTCAGTGTTCCCCCACACAGCCAGCACTGTCAGTGCTCCCCCCACACAGCCAGCACTGTCAGTGCTCCGCCCACACAGGCAGCACTGTCAGTGCTCCCACCACACAGCCAGCACTGTGAGTGCTTCCCCACACAGGGAGCACTGTCAGTGCTCCCACCACACAGCCAGCACTGTCAGTGCTCCCCCCCCATACAGCCAGCACTGTCAGTGCTCCGCCCACACAGGCAGCACTGTCAGTGCTCCCACCACACAGCCAGCACTGTGAGTGCTTCCCCACACAGGGAGCACTGTCAGTGCTCCCACCACACAGCCAGCACTGTCAGTGCTCCCACCACACAGCCAGCACTGTCAGTGCTCCCCCACACAGCCAGCACTGTCAGTGCTCCCCCCACACAGCCAGAACTGTCAGTGCTCCCCCACACAGCAAGCACTGTCAGTGCTCCCCCACAAAGCCAGCACTCTCAGTGATCCCCCCACACAGCCAGCCCTGTCAGTCCTCCCCCCACAGCCAGCACTGTCAGTGCTCCCCCCACACAGCCAGCATTGCCAGTGTTCCCCCACACAGCCAGCACTGTCAGTGCTCCACCCACACAGGCAGAACTGTCAGTGCTCCCCACACACAGCCAGCACTCTCAGTGCCACCCCCCCCCCCACAGAGCCAGCACTGTCAGTGCTACCACTACACAGCCAGCACTGTCAGTGCTCCCCCACACAGCCAGGACTGTCAGTGCTCTCACCACACAGCGAGCACTGTCAGTGCTCCCACCACACAGCCAGCACTGTCAGTGCTCTCCCACACAGCCAGCACTGTCAGTGCTCCCACCACACAGCCAGCACCGTCAGTGCTCCTACCGCACACAGCCAGCACTGTCAGTGCTCCCACCACACAGCCAGCACTGTCAGTGCTCCTACCGCACACAGCCAGCACTGTCAGTGCTCCCCACACAGCCAGCACTGTCAGTGTTCCTACCGCACACAGCCAGCACTGTCAGTGCTCCCCCCACATTGGCAGCACTGTCAGTGCTCCCCACACAGCCAGCACTGTCAGTGCTCCCCACACAGCCAGCACTGCCAGTGCTCTCCCACACAGCCAGCACTGTCAGTGCTCCTACCGCACACAGCCAGCACTGTCAGTGCTCCCCCACATAGGCTGCACTGTCAGTGCTCCCCACACACAGCCAGCACTGTCAGTGCTCCCCACACAGCCAGCACTGTCAGTGCTCCCCCCACACAGCCAGCACTGTCAGTGCTCCCCACACAGCCAGCACTGCCAGTGCTCTCCCACACAGCCAGCACTTTCAGTGCTCCTACCCCACACAGCCAGCACTGTCAGTGCTGCCACCACACATCACGCACTGTCAGTGCACCCGCCACACAGCCAGCACAGTCAGTGCTCCTACCCCACACAGCCAGCACAGTCATCCTCCCCCCACACAGCCAGCACTGTCAGTGCTCCCACACACACAGCCAGCAACGTCAGTGCTCCCACCACACAGCCAGCACTGACAGTGCTCCCCTCACAGACAGCACTGTCAGTGCTCCCACCACACAGCCAGCACTGTCAGTGCTCCCCCACACAGCCAGCACTGTCAGTGCTCCCACCACACAGCCAGACCTGTCAGTGCTCCCACCACACAGCCAGCACTGTCAGTGCTCCCCCACACAGCCAGCACTGTCAGTGCTCCCCCCACACAGCCAGCACTGTCAGTGCTCCCACCACACAGCCAGGCCTGTCAGTGCTCCCACCACACAGCCAGCACTGTCAGTGCTCCCACCACACTGCCAGCACTGTCAGTGCTCCCCCACACAGCCAGCACTGTCTGTGCTCCCCCACACAGCCAGCACTGTCAGTGCTCCCCCACACAGCCAGCAGTGTCAGTGCCCCCCACACAGCCAGCACTGTCAGTGCTCCCACCACACAGCCAGCACTGTCAGTTCTCCCCCACACAGCCAGCACTGTCAGTGCTCCCCCACATAGCCAGCACTGTCAGTGCTCCCCGCACAGCCAGCATTGTCAGTGCTCCCACCACACAGCCAGCACTGCCAGTGCTCCCACCACACAGCCAGCACTGTAAGTACTCCACCACACAGCCAGCACTGTCAGTGCTCCCACCACACAGCCAGCACTGTCAGTGCTCCCCCACACAGCCAGCACTGAGAGTGCGACCCACACAGCCAGCACTGCCAGTGCCCTCCCAAAGAGCTAGCAGTGTCAGTGCTCCCCCACACAGCCATCACTGTCAGTGCTCCCACCACACAACCAGCACTGTCAGTGCTCCCACCACACAGCCAGCACTGTCAGTGTACCCCCACACAGCCAGCACTGTCAGTGTTCCCCCACACAGCCAGCACTGTCAGTGCTCCCCCCACACAGCCAGCACTGTCAGTGCTCCGCCCACACAGGCAGCACTGTCAGTGCTCCCACCACACAGCCAGCACTGTGAGTGCTTCCCCACACAGGGAGCACTGTCAGTGCTCCCACCACACAGCCAGCACTGTCAGTGCTCCCCCCCCATACAGCCAGCACTGTCAGTGCTCCGCCCACACAGGCAGCACTGTCAGTGCTCCCACCACACAGCCAGCACTGTGAGTGCTTCCCCACACAGGGAGCACTGTCAGTGCTCCCACCACACAGCCAGCACTGTCAGTGCTCCCACCACACAGCCAGCACTGTCAGTGCTCCCCCACACAGCCAGCACTGTCAGTGCTCCCCCCACACAGCCAGAACTGTCAGTGCTCCCCCACACAGCAAGCACTGTCAGTGCTCCCCCACAAAGCCAGCACTCTCAGTGATCCCCCCACACAGCCAGCCCTGTCAGTCCTCCCCCCACAGCCAGCACTGTCAGTGCTCCCCCCACACAGCCAGCATTGCCAGTGTTCCCCCACACAGCCAGCACTGTCAGTGCTCCACCCACACAGGCAGAACTGTCAGTGCTCCCCACACACAGCCAGCACTCTCAGTGCCACCCCCCCCCCCACAGAGCCAGCACTGTCAGTGCTACCACTACACAGCCAGCACTGTCAGTGCTCCCCCACACAGCCAGGACTGTCAGTGCTCTCACCACACAGCGAGCACTGTCAGTGCTCCCACCACACAGCCAGCACTGTCAGTGCTCTCCCACACAGCCAGCACTGTCAGTGCTCCCACCACACAGCCAGCACCGTCAGTGCTCCTACCGCACACAGCCAGCACTGTCAGTGCTCCCACCACACAGCCAGCACTGTCAGTGCTCCTACCGCACACAGCCAGCACTGTCAGTGCTCCCCACACAGCCAGCACTGTCAGTGTTCCTACCGCACACAGCCAGCACTGTCAGTGCTCCCCCCACATTGGCAGCACTGTCAGTGCTCCCCACACAGCCAGCACTGTCAGTGCTCCCCACACAGCCAGCACTGCCAGTGCTCTCCCACACAGCCAGCACTGTCAGTGCTCCTACCGCACACAGCCAGCACTGTCAGTGCTCCCCCACATAGGCTGCACTGTCAGTGCTCCCCACACACAGCCAGCACTGTCAGTGCTCCCCACACAGCCAGCACTGTCAGTGCTCCCCCCACACAGCCAGCACTGTCAGTGCTCCCCACACAGCCAGCACTGCCAGTGCTCTCCCACACAGCCAGCACTTTCAGTGCTCCTACCCCACACAGCCAGCACTGTCAGTGCTCCCCCACAAATCCAGCACTGTCAGTGCTCCCCCAAACAGCCAGCACTGTCAGTGCTCCCCACACAGCCAGCACTGTCAGTGCTCCACCCACACAGCCAGCACTGCCAGTGCTCCCACCACACAGCCAGCACTGTCAGTGCTCCACCCTCACAGCCAGCACTCTCAGTGCTCCCACCACACAGCCAGCACTGTCAGTGCTCCCCCACACAGCCAGCACTGTCTGTGCTCCCCCACACTGCCAGCACTGTCAGTGCTCCTACCACACAGCCAGCACTGGCAGTTCTCCCCCTACAGCCAGCACTGTCAGTGCTCCCCCCACACTGCCAGCACTGTCAGTGCTCCCACCACACAGCCAGCACTGTCAGTGCTTCCCCACACAGCCAGCACTGAGAGTGCGACCCACACAGCCAGCACTGCCAGTGCCCTCCCAAAGAGCTAGCAGTGTCAGTGCTCCCCCACACAGCCAGCACTGTCAGTGCTCCCACCACACAACCAGCACTGTCAGTGCTCCCACCACACAGCCAGCACTGTCAGTGCTCCCCCCCCCATACAGCCAGCACTGTCAGTGCTCCGCCCACACAGGGAGCACTGTCAGTGCTCCCACCACACAGCCAGCACTGTCAGTGCTCCCACCACACAGCCAGCACTGTCAGTGCTCCCCCACACAGCCAGCACTGTCAGTGTTCCCCCCACACAGCCAGAACTGTCAGTGCTCCCCCACACAGCAAGCACTGTCAGTGCTCCCCCACATAGCCAGCACTCTCAGTGATCCCCCCCACACAGCCAGCCCTGTCAGTCCTCCCCCCACAGCCAGCACTGTCAGTGCTCCCCCACACAGCCAGCATTGCCAGTGTTCCCCCACACAGCCAGCACTGTCAGTGCTCCACCCACACAGGCAGAACTGTCAGTGCTCCCCACACACAGCCAGCACTCTCAGTGCCCCCCCCCCCCACAGAGCCAGCACTGTCAGTGCTCCCACTACACAGCCAGCACTGTCAGTGCTCCCCCACACAGCCAGGACTGTCAGTGCTCCCCCACACAGCCAGCACTGTCAGTGCCCCCACCCCACACTGCCAGCACTGTCAGTGCTCCCCCACAGCCAGCATTGTCAGTGCTCCCACCACACAGCCAGCACTGCCAGTTCTCCACACACAGCCAGCACTGTCAGTGCTCCCACCACACAACCAGCACTGTCAGTGCTCCCACCACACAGCCAGCACTGTCAGTGCTCCCACCACACAGACAGCACTGTCAGTGCTCCCACCACACAGCCAGCACTGTCAGTGCTCCCACCACACTGCCAGCACTGTCTGTGCTCCCCCCACACAGCCAGCACTGTCAGTGCTACCCCACACAGCCAGCACTGTCGGTGCTCCCCCCCATACAGCCAGCACTGTCAGTGCTCCCACCACACAGCCAGCACTGTCAGTGCTCCCAACACACTGCCAGCACTGCCAGTGCTCTCCCTCAGAGCTAGCACTGTCAGTGCTCCCCCACAGAGCCAGCACTGTCAGTGCTCCCACCACACAACCAGCACTGTCAGTGCTCCCACCACACGGCCAGCATTGTCAGTGCTCCCACCACACAGCCAGCACTGTCTGTGCTCCCCCCACACAGCCAGCACTGTCAGTGCTCCCACCACACAGCCAGCACTGTCAGTCCTCCCCCCACACTGCCAGCACTGGCAGTGCTCCCCCACACAGCCAGCGATGTCAGTGCTCCCCCCACACAGCAAGCACTGTCAGTGCTCCCCCACACAGCCGGCACTGGCAGTGCCGTCCCACAGAGCTAGCAATGTCAGTGCTCCCACCACACAACCAGCACTGTCAGTGCTCCCACCACACAGCCAGCACTGTCAGTGCACCCCCACACAAGCAGCACTGTCAGTGCTCCCAACACACAGCCAGCACTGTCAGTGCTCCCCCCACACAGCCAGCACTGTCAGTGCTCCCCCCACACAGCCAGCACTGTCAGTGCTCCCCCCCATTCAGCCAGCACTGTCAGTGCTCCCCCACACAGCCAGCACTGTCAGCCCTCCCCCACACAGCCAGCACTGTCAATGCTCCCACCACACAGCCAGCACTGTCAGTGCTCCCCCACAGAGCCAGCACTGTCAGTGCTCCCACCACACAGCCAGCACTGTCAGTGCTCCCCCACACAGCCAGCACTCTCAGTTCTCCCCCCACACAGCCAACACGGTCAGTGCTCCCACCACACAGCCAGCACTGTAAATGCTCCTCACACAGCCAGCACTGTCAGTGCTCCCCCACACAGCCTGCACTGTCCGTGATTCCCCCACACAGCCAGCCCTGTCAGTGCTCCCCCCACAGCCAGCACTGTCAGTGCTCCCCCACACAGCCAGCATTGCCAGTGCTCCCACCACACAGCCAGCACTGTCAGTGCTCCCCACACACAACCAGCACTCTCAGTGCCCCCCCCCCACAGAGCCAGCACTATCAGTGCTCCCACAACACAGCCAGCACTGTCAGTGCTCCCCCACACAGCCAGCACTGTCAGTGCTCTCACCACATAGCGAGCACTGCCAGTGCACCCACCACACAGCCAGCACTGTCAGTGTTCCCCCACACAGCCAGCACTGTCAGTGCCCCCACCCCACACAGCCAGCACTGTCAGTGCTCCCCCACAGCCAGCATTGTCAGTGCTCCCACCACACAGCCAGCACTGCCAGTTCTCCACCCACAGCCAGCTCTGAGAGTGCGTCCCACACAGCCAGCACTGCCAGTGCTCTCCCTCAGAGCTAGCACTGTCAGTGCTCCCCCACAGAGCCAGCACTGTCAGTGCTCCCACCACACGGCCAGCATTGTCAGTGCTCCCACCACACAGCCAGCACTGTCTGTGCTCCCCCCACACAGCCAGCACTGTCAGTGCTCCCACCACACAGCCAGCACTGTCAGTGCTCCCACCACACTGCCAGCACTGCCAGTGCTCTCCCTCAGAGCTAGCACTGTCAGTGCTCCCCCACAGAGCCAGCACTGTCAGTGCTCCCACCACACAACCAGCACTGTCAGTGCTCCCACCACACGGCCAGCATTGTCAGTGCTCCCACCACACAGCCAGCACTGTCTGTGCTCCCCCCACACAGCCAGCACTGTCAGTGCTCCCACCACACAGCCAGCACTGTCGGTGCTCCCACCACACAGCCAGCACTGTCAGTCCTCCCCCCACACTGCCACCACTGGCAGTGCTCCCCCACACAGCCAGCGCTGTCAGTGCTCCCCCACACAGCCAGCACTGTCAGTGCTCCCCCATACAGCCAGCACTGGCAGTGCTCCCACCACACAGCCAGCACTGTCAGTGCTCCCCCCACACAGCCAGCACTGTCAATGCTCCCCCCACACAGCCAGCACTGTCAGTGCTCCCACCACACAGTCAGCACTCTCAGTGCTCCCCCCACACAGCCAGCACTGTCAGTGCTCCCACCACACAGCCAGCACTGTCAGTGCTCCCCCACACAGCTAGCACTGTCAGTGCTCCCACCACACAGCCAGCACTGTCAGTGCTCCCCCCACACAGCCAGCAGTGTCAGTGCTCCCACCACACAACCAGCAATGTCAGTGCTCCCCACACAGAGCCAGCAATGTCAGTGCTCCCCCACACAGCCAGCACTGTCAGTGCTCCCACCACACAGCCAGCACTGTCAGTGCTCCCCCCATACAGCCAAGACTGTCAGTGCTCCCACCACAAAGCCAGCACTGCCAGTGCTCCCCACACAGCCAGCACTGTCAGTGCTCCCCCCATACTGCCAGCACTTCCAGTTCTACCCCACACAGCCAGCACTGTCTGTGCTCCCCCCATACAGCCAGCACTGTCAGTGTTCCCCCCACACAGCCAGCACTGTCAGTGCTCCCACCACACAGCCAGCACTGTCAGTGCTCCCCACACAGCCAGCACTGCCAGTGCTCTCCCACACAGCCAGCACTTTCAGTGCTCCTACCCCACACAGCCAGCACTGTCAGTGTTCCCCCCACACAGCCAGCACTGTCAGTGCTCCCGCCACACAGCTAGCACTGTCAGTTCTCGCCACACAGACAGCACTGTCAGTGCTCCCCCAAACACAGCCAGCACTGGAAATGCTCCCGCCAAACTCTGTCTGTGTCTCTGTCTGTGTCTCTGTCTCTGCCTTTGTCTGTGTCTGTGTCTCTGTCTGTGTCCCTGTTTCTGTCTGTGTCTCTCTGTACCTCTCTGTACCTCTGTCTGTGTCTCTGTCTGTGTCACTGCCTCTGTCTCTCCCTCTGTCTGTGTCTCTGTCTCTGTCTGTGTCTCTGCCTGTGTCCCTGTTTCTGTCTGTGTCTCCCTGTACCTCTGTCTGTGTCTCTGTGTCTGTCTGTGTCTCTGTCTGTGTCTCTGTCTCTGCCTCAGTCTGTGTCTATGTCTCTGTCTGTGTCTCTGTCTGTGTCCCTGTCTCTGTCTGTGTCTCCCTGTACCTCTGTCTGTGTCTCTGTGTCTGTCTGTGTCTCAGTCTCTGTCTCTGTCTGGGGCACATTTTGCTGCACAGACTGTGTTTTGGTGTGAGGCACCCACCCAGCTGATCGGCATTGGGAGAGTCACACACACCCAGCTGATCGGCCATGGTGGAGGCACACTCCCATCTAATCGGCAATGCGGGGAAGGAAACACCCAGCTGATCGGCAATGCGGGGAAGGAAACACCCAGCTGATCGGCAATGCGGGGAAGGACACACCCAGCTGATCGGCAATGCGGAGAAAGCACACACACAGCTGATCGGCAATGGGGGGAAGCACACACCCAGCTGATCGGCAATGGGGGGAAGCACACACCCAGCTGATCGGCAATGCGGGGAAGGATAGACCCAGCTGATCGGCAATGGGGGGAAGGATAGACCCAGCTGATCAGCAATGCGGAGAAAGCACACACCCAGCTGATCGGCAATGCGGGGAAGCACACACCCAGCTGATCGGCAATGGGGGGAAGGACAGACCCAGCTGATCGGCAATGTGGGGAAGGTCACACCCAGCTGATCGGCAATGCGGGGCAGCACACACCCAGCTGATCGGCAATGCGGGGAAGGACGCACCAAGATGATTGGCAATGGGGGGAAGGACACACCCAGCTGATCGGCAATGGGGGGAGCCACACACCCAGCTGATCGGCAATGCGGGGAAGGACGCACCAAGATGATTGGCAATGGGGGGAAGGACAGACCCAGCTGATCG